>NW_027523450.1:0-47774 GCF_052094955.1 Ictidomys tridecemlineatus | reverse complement strand
ATTGACACATACTCTGGAATTATTCATGCTTCTGCTTTATCGGAGAAAAGGCACGTAATGTCATTTCTCATTGCTTAGAGGCATGGGCAGCATGGGGTGCACCTGCATCCCTTAAGACTGATAATGGACCTGCTTATACTGGCAGACAGTTTACATCTTTTTGTTCTACTATGGGAGTACAACTTGCTCATGCGTTGCCTTACAATCCTCGAGGGCAAGGCATTGTTGAACGTGCCCACCGCACCTTAAAATAAACCTTAGAAAAACAAAAAGGGGGAATAGGAGTTGACCACACTCCTAAAGAACGCCTGTCCTTAGCTCTTTTTACCATTAATTTTTTGAATTTGGATATTCATGGCCACTCTGCGGCCGATAGACATGTGTCCTCTCAGCCCTTTGTGACTGGCTATGTTTAAGTGGAAGGATGTTCTTACGGGCCAATGGAACGGCCCTGACCCCGTGCTGACATGGGCACGAGGATCTGTATGTGTTTTCCCCCAGGATCGCAAGGAGCCGCTGTGGATCCCTTAACGCCTGACAAGAAGAGTCTCGAGATCTACTAACCAGCAGCAGGAGGTGCCACAACAGTCCCATGATGAGGAGCTTCATTCTGATGAGTGCTCTGGCTCTGATGCTGGTACCAACGGTACAGATGGCACCAATGCAGTGGTGGGCAGTGGCACGGGCATGGCCAATGCCAATGCCAGTTCATAGTAATTCTAATGTCCTCCCCACTCTTTTTTCTACCTCATGTGAGATGTCTGCTCCTTGTGCCTCTCCTAGAGGGGACATGGAAAATATTTTTAATCAGTCTCAAGTTAATCTAACAGGAGTTTTTTGTTTCAGCCTTGGGAACACTAATTGTATTAGCCTTAAGACCAAAAATTTGACTAACTGGGAGGACCCATTGCTGTCCAGTCGAGTCTCAGGGAGCATTCTCAGTGCTGTATTGAGCCAAGTAGTTTCAGCGAAGCAATCAGGCTCAGGGACCCCCACAACTAGCTCTGTTTTAAACATAACTACTTTAGCTATTATCTCCGAGGTATTAATCCCAATGCCTCCTTCTTCTAATAGTATTTGCAATGCCACTCATTTCAAGGCCTCTCCTTACTGTACCCCTAGTTTTGGTTTTCCCCCAACATTTACGCCTTGTCAGGATCATTCTTGGGAGAAACATCAAGTTACTAAAGGTTTTTTCTTTCCCCCCCCTCTGAAGAGATATGTTTACAACTTTAACAACAATGCCAACTCCTCTACAGGAACAGGTTGGTCCTGGTTTCAATGGCTCATTTCCAATGAGAAGGGGGCTTCAGCCAATATTTCTGCATTGGCTCAATTACTAGGAGCCAAAAGTTGGCTGGCTAATGTTTCTGGCACTACTAAGGAGAGTGAACAAGGTAATAGGCTTACATCTGTTTCGTTCAACTCTATGTTACATAGTGCCACATTGCCTCCTGCAATGGTCTGTATCCAATCCCCGTTCCTGCTCCTTTTAGCTAATGACACCTCATCGGAGATACTGGATTGTTCTAATATTACCTGTTTCTTATCTGAGTGTTGGAATGGTTCTTGGACTGTAGCAGTGATTATGAAAATTCCAACTTTTGTCCCAATCCCAGTCACTGCGGATCCAGATAAATTTCCTATTGTAGAGCTACTCAGAGTCCGCAGAGATTTTGGAATCACAGCAGCTATAGTGACAGCCGTGGCGGCATCTGCTGCTGCAGCAGTTACGGCTGGAGTAGCCATGGCCAGTCAAGTACAAACTGCTGCCACCATTAATCAAGTTGTTCAACAAACGTCCACTATACTTGAATCGCAAAATGCAATTAATCAACATATTTTGTCAGGGATTTTAGCTGCCAACCAAAGAATAGATTTTCTTCAAGCTCAGGTAGAGGAATTGGCTGACCTAGTACTTTTAGGCTGCACTGACCAACGTGCACATTTATGTATAACCTCTGTCAGATTTAATGATTCCAGAAATACATCCCACATCATTGGTGGATATCTGGCTGGGAATTGGTCCATGGAAGCGGAAAACATGATCCAGTCTCAACTAACCCAGATAGCTGTCTTGAATAGTACCCATGTCGATCCCACGACTCTGGGTCAATTCACCAATTGGATATCTTCTGCTTTATCCTTTTTTAAGGAGGGAGTGGGAGTAGGCATTTTTGGTGCACTGTGTTGTTTTAGTATGTTCCTCTGTTTGTGGTTTCTCTGTCGCCTTAAAGCTCGTAGTGCTCAAGATAAGGCTATGATCATACAAGCTCTTGCTGCTTTAGAAACTGACAACTCACCTCAAGTCTGGCTTGCACATCTTAAACAGTAAATCTTTGACATGGTCATTGCACCCCAAGTTATTATAACATTGCACTGGGATTGACATGTCTTTCCTCGTTATTCTCTTAGTGTCAGAAAGCCCTTGCACTCTGCCGGTCTTACTACCATTGCACGCAGATGGGTTTCTACGCTATTGCCTTTGACATGGTCGTTGCACCCCAAGTTATTATAACATTGCACTGGGTTCGACATGTCCTTCTTTTGTCTTTCTTTTAGTGCTGGAAAGCCCTTGCACTCTGCAGGTCTTGTTGCCATTGCACGCAAAAGGGTTTCCACACTGGTCTTTATCTATCACTTTAAATTCCGTGCCTTTCTTTCAGGGTGCTGCCAACTTGTTTGTAGTTGTACTTCTAGACAGCCACAGTTCAACCTCAGCTATTCCCTCTTACTCACCATCATCACAATACAGGATGCGAGGCAAGGCACTGCACTTGAGTGATCCATTGAGAAGAGGGACCTCAAGGGGAGCATGTCCTATTGCATGCGGGTTTAATGTGTCTCCGCCCCGCCCCACGAAAAAAGGCATCGGCTGATATGGTGTCAGATCTGGGGAAGGCGCCCCCTAGGGCTGGGCCATACTATGCAGCCACTTCTGCACAGTGGGATAGGACCTCTACTCTCGCCTGTATTGTCTTAGTGAAACAAAAAGGGGGAGCTGTGGTGAGCCGTTCCTGTGGACTGTGGTTGCCATTACATGATGGCGCTGGCTCTGCTGTGGTCTGTGAAGGACAACTCCATATCCGAGAGAGTTGGCGTATTGTCAACTCCTTATCAGAGAAAGTTGGCGTGTCGTTTTCTAGCACCCTGTGAGAAGGGCCACGTGGCAGCTTCGCATTGGGGTTCGAGGTGCTTTATTAAGGCTGGGAGGGGCATCCAATTATTATTCCGGGGATTAAAAGAATTATTAGAAGAATATCAAGGGCCTGAATAAACTGCTGAAAGAAGATTCCTGAGTCGCGTCTTCCTTGCGGGCAAGGGGGTCGTGACAGAGGTTGGAGACTGCGGTACAGAAAGTCTGTTGCAGAGGACAGAGGTTGAAGACTGGGGTGTTTCATGACATTTACAAAAAGCAGAGGTTAAAGAATGGGGTGGAGAAGGAATAATTACAGAGAGCAGAGTTTGGATACTGGAGTACACAAGAATCTTACAGAGAGCAGAGGTTGGATACTTTGGTGCAGAAGGACTGTTGAAGAGAGCAGAGGTTGGAGACTGGGGTGGAGAAGGACTGTTGCAGAGAGCAGAGTTTGGAGATTGGAGTGCAGAAGGACTGTTGCAGAAAGCAGAGGTTAGAGCCTGACGTGCAGAAGTCTTGTTACATAGAGCAGAGGTTGGAGACTGAGGGGAAGAAGGATTGTTATAAAGAGTACAGTTTGCAGACTGGGGTGCAGAAAGACTTTTGCAGAGAGAAGAGGTTTGACACTGGGGTTCAGAAAGACTGTTGCAGAGAGCAGAGTTTGGAGACAGGGGTGCAGAAGGACTGTTGCAGGGAGCAGAGGTTGGATACTGGGGTGCAAAAATACTATTGCAGAAAGCAGAGGATTGAGACTGGGCTGCAGAAGGAATGTTGCAGAGAGCAGAGGTTGGAGATTGAGGTGCAGAAGGACTCTTAGAGAGAGCAGAAGTTGGAGACTGGGGTGCAGAAGGACTGTTGCAGAGAGCAGAGATTGAAGACTGAGGTGCAAAATCCTGTTACATAGAGCAGAGGTTGGACACTGGGGTGCAGAAGAATTGTTGAAATAAGCAGAGCTGGGAGACAGCGGTGCAGAAGGATCATACAGAGAGCAGAAGTTGGAGACTGAGTTGCAGAAGTACTGTTGCAGTGATCAGAGGTTGGAGACTGGGGTGCAGTAGGATCATTGCAGAGAGCAGAGTTTGGAGACTGGAGTGCAGAAGGATCGTTGCAGAGAGCAGAGATTGGAGACTTGGATCCAGAAGGCCTGCTACAGTGAGCAGAGTTTTGAGACTGGCGTGCAGAAGGCCTGTTACAGAGAGGAGAGTTTGGAGACTGGGGTTCAGAAGGACTGATATAGAGAGCAGAGTTTGGAGACTGAGTTCCTGAAAGATCTTACAGAGAGCAGAGGTTGGAGACTGAGGTGCAGGTGGACTCTTACAGAGAGCAGTGGTTGGAGACTGGGGTGCAGAAGAACTGTTGCAGAGAGCAGAGTGTGGATACTAAGGTGCAGAATGACTCTTAGAGAAAGCAGAATTGGGAGACTGGGGTGCATAAGACTGATACAGAAAGCAGAGTTGGAGTCTGGGCTGCAGAAAGACGTTTACGGAGAGCAGAGTTTGAAGACTGCAGTGTAGTACGACAGTTGCAGAGAGCAGAGTTTGGAGACTGAGGTGCAGAAGGACAGATACAGAGAACAGAGGTTGGAGACTGGGGTTCAGAAAGACTGATACAGAAAGCAGAGTTTGGAGACTGGGGTGTAGAAGGACTGTTACAGAGATTAGAGTTATGGAGACTCAAATGCAGAAAGACTGTTACAGGAAGATGAGTTTTGAAATTGGAGTGCAGAAGGACTTCTACTGAGAGCACATGTTGCAGACTGCTGTATAGGACTGTTATCCAGAGCAGATGTTGGAGACTGGGGTGCAGAAGGACTCTTACATAGAGCACAGGTTGGAGACTGAGGTGCAGAAGGATAGATACAGAGAATACAGGTTGGTGACTGGGGTACAGACAGAATAATACAGAAACCCGAGTTTGGAGACTGGGGTGTAGAAGGACCGTTACGAAGAGCAGAGGTTGTAGACTGCAGTATAGAAGGACTGTTACAGAGAGCAGATGTTCGAGACTGGGGAGCAGAAAGACTGTTGTAAAGGACAGAGGTTGGAGACTGGGTTGGAGAAGGAATGTTACAGAGAGCAGAGTTTGGAAACTGGTGTGCAGATAGATGTTACAGAGAGCAGAGGTTGGAGACTGTGGTGCAGAAGAACTGTTGCCGAGAGAAGACATTGGAGACTAGGGTCCAGAAAGATAGTTGCAGAGAGCAGATGTTGGAGACTGGGGTGGAGAAGAATCATTGCAGAGAGAAGAGGTTGGAGACTGTTGGGCAGAAGGTTTGTTACAGAGTGCAGAGTTTAAAGATTTAGTTGCAAAAGGATTTTACAGAGAGCAGAGGTTGGAGACTGAATTGCAGGTGGACTGTTACAGAGAGCAGAGGTTTGAGACTGAGGTGTAGAAGGATTGTTACAGAGAGGAGAATTTGGAGACTCAGGTGCATAATGACTGTTACAGAAACCAGAGGTTCGAAATTGGGCTGCAGAAGGACCATTACAGAGAGCAGAGTTAGAAGACTGCGGTATAGGTCTGTTCCCGAGAGCAGAGGTTGGAGACTGGGCTGCAGAAGGACTCTTACATAGACCACAGGTTGGAGAATGAGGTGCAGAAGGATAGATACAGAGGACAGAGGTTGGAGACTGGGGTTCAGACAGACTGATACAGAAAGCAGAGATGGAGACTGGGGTGTAGAAGGATCGTTACAAAGCAGAGGTTGGAGACTGCGGTAGAGAAGGACTGTTACAGAGAGCAGATGTCGGAGTCTGGGGAGCTGAAAAACTGTTGCAGAGGACAGAGGTTGGAGACTGGGGTTGAGAAGAAATGTGACAGAGAGCAGAGTTGGGAAACTGGAGTGCAGAAAGATCTAACAGAGAGCAGAGTTTGGAGACTGTGGTGCAGAAGAACTGTTGCAAAGTGCATCCATTGGAGACTGGGTTCCAGAAGGATCGTTCTAGAGGGCATATTTTAGAAACTGGGGTGCAGTAAGACTGTTAAAAAGAGCAGAGGTATAAGACTGAGGTGCAAAAGGACTGTTAGAGAGAGCAGAGTTTAGAGACTGGGGTGCAGAATGACTGTTACAGAAAGTAGAGTTTAGAAACTGGGGTTCAGATGGATCTTACAGAGAGCAGAGTTTGGAGACTGGGGTTCAAAAGGATTGTAGCAGAGACCAGATGTTGGAGCCTGGTGTAAGAGAAGAATCGTGGCAGAGAGCTGAGGTTAGAGACTGGGGTGCAGAAGGATCGTTGCAGAGAGCATATTTTGGAGACTGGGGTGCAGAAGGCCTGCTACATAGAGAAGAGTTTGGAGACTGGAGTGCAGAAGGCCTGTTACAGAGAGGAGAGGTGGGAGACTGGGGTGCAGAAGGAGAGTTATAGAGAGCAGAGTTTGGAGATTGGGTTGCTGAAGGTTCTTACAGAGAGCAGAGGTTGGAGACTGAGGTGCAGGTGGACTGTTACAGAGAGCAGTGTGTTTAGACTGGGGTGCAGAAGGATCGTGAAGAGAGCAGAGGTGTCAGCCTGAGGTTCAGTAGGACTGTTACAGAGAACAGAGGTTGAAGACTGAGGTGTAGAAGCACTTTTACAGAGAGCAGATTTTGGAGACTGAGGTGCAGAAGAACTGTTACAGAGACCAGAGGTTGGAGACTGTGGTATAGAAAAACTGTTACAGAGAGCAGAGTTTGGAGACTGGGGTGCAGAAGGAATGTTACAGAGAGCACAGGTTGGACTGAAGTGCAGAAAGATAGATACAGAGAGCAGAGGATTGAGACTGAGGTTCAAAAGGACTGATACAGAAAGCAGAGTTTGGAGACTGAGGTTCTCAAAGCCCGTTACGGAGAGCAGAGTTTGAAGACTGGGGAGCACAATGACTGTTGCAGAGGACAGAGGTTGGATACTGGGGTGCCGAAGGACACGTGCAGAAGGCAGAGGTTAAAGAATGGTTTGGAGAATGAATGTTACAGAGAGCAGAGTTAGGAAACTGGAGTGCAGAAGAATCTTACAGAGAGCAGAGTTTGGAGACTGTGGTGCAGAAGGACTGTTGCAGAGATCAAAGGTTAAAGACTGTGGTTCAGTAGGATCATTGCAGAGAGAAGAGGTTGGAGACTGAGGTGCAGAAGGATCCTAGGAGAGAGCAGATTTTGAAGACTGGGGTGCAGAAGGCCTGCTACAGAGAGAAGAGTCTGGAGACTGGCGTGCAGAAGGCCTGTTACAGAGAGGAGAGGTGAGAGACTGGGGTGCAGAAGAACAGTTATAGAGAGCAGAGTTTTGAGAATGGGTTGCTGAAGGTTCTTACAGAGAGCAGAGGTTGGAGACTGAGGTGCATGTGGACTGTTACAGAGAGCAGTGTTTTTAGACTGTGGTGCAGAGGAATCGTGAAGATGGCAGAGTTGTCAGACTGAGGTTCAGTCGGACTGTTACAGAGAACAGAGGTTGGAGACTGAGGTGTAGAAGGACTGTTACCGAGAGCAGAGTTTGGAGACTGAGGTGCAGAAGGACTGTTACGGAAAGCAGAGGTTGGGAAATGAGGTGCAGTTGTACCGTTACAGAGACCAGAGGTCGGAGACTGAGTTATAGAAAAACTGTTACAGAGAGATGAGTTTTGAGACTGGGTTGCAGAAGGAATGTTACAGAGAGCACAGGTTGGAGACTGAAGTGCAGAAGGATAGATACTGAGAGCAGAGGTTTGAGACTGAGGTTGAAAAGTACTGATACAGAAAGCAGAGTTTGGGGTGCTGAAAGACCGTTACAAAGAGCAGAGGTTAAAAACTGGGGAGCACAATGACTGTTGCAGAGGACAGAGGTTGGAGACTGGGGTGCCGCAGTACACATGCAGAAGGCAAAGGTTAAAGAATGGGGTGAAGAATGAATGTTACAGAGAGCAGAGTTTTTAAACTGGAGTGCAGAAGGATCTTACAGAGAGTAGAGTTTGAAGACTGTGGTGCAGAAAGATTGTTACAGAGAGCAGAGGTTGGAGACTGGGGTCCAGAAGGATCGGTGCAGAGAGAAGAGATTGGAGACTGGGGTGCAGAAGGACTGTTCCAGAGAGAAGAGGTTTTAAACTGGGGTGCAGAAGGACTGTTGCAGAGAGCAGAGGTTGGAGACTGGAGTGCAGAAGGACTGTTGCAGAGAGCAGAGGTTGGAGTCTGATGTGCAGAAAGACTCTTACAGAGAGCAGAGTTTGGAGACTGGGGTGCAGAAGGACTGTTACAGAGACCAGAGGTGGGAGACTGTGGTGCAGAAGGACTATTGCAGAGATCAGGGGTTAAAGACTGCCGTGCAGTAGGATCATTGCAGAGAGCAGGGCTTGGAGACTCGGGTGCAGAGGGATCCTTGGAGAGAGCAGATTTTGAAGACTGGGGTGCAGAAGGCCTGCTACAGAGAGCAGAGTTTGGAGACTGAGGTGCAGAAAGACTGTTACAGAAACTAGAGGTTGGAAAATGGGGTGCATAAGAACCATTACAGAGACCAGAGTTTGGAGACTGCGGTATAGAAAAACTGTTACAGAGCGCACAGGTTGGAGACTGGGGTGCAAAATGACTGGTGCAGAAAGCAGAGTTTGGAGACTGGAGTCTAGAAGGATTGTTGCAGGGAGCAGAGTTTGGAGACTGGAGTGCAGAAGGACTGTTGCAGAGAGCAGATGTTGGAGACTGGGATGCAGAAGGATCATTGCAGAGAGCAGAGGTTGGAGAATGAAGTGAGGAAGGATCGTTCGTAAAGCAGAGTTTGGACACTGGGGTGCAGAAGAACTTTTGCAGAGAGCAGATGTTGGAGACTGGGGTGCAGAAGAATTGTTTAGAGAGCAGATGTTGGAGACTGGGGTGCAGAAGGACTCTTACAGAGAGCAGAAGTTGAAGACTGAGGTGGAGAAGGACTGATTTAGAGAAAGAGGTTGGATACTGGGGTACACAAGAATTGTTGCAGAGAGCAGAGGTTTAAGACTAAGGTACAGAAAGATCGTTTCAGAGAGCAGATGTGGAGACTTGGCTGCAGAAGGACTCAGAGCACAAGTTGCAGACTGGGTTACAGAAGGAATGTTGCAGACAGCAGAGGTTGGAGACTGGGGTGCATAAGGACTGTTCCAGATAGCAGAGTTTAGATATGAGGTTCAGAAGGGCTGTTACAGTAAGCAGAGTGTGTAGATGGGGAGCAGAAGGACTGACAGAGAAAGCAGACTTTGAAGACTGGGGTGCAGAAGGACAATTACAGAGAGCAGAGTTTGGAAAATGCGGTACAGAACGACTGTTACAGAGAGAAGAGGTTGGCAAGTGAAGTGCAGAAGGAGTGTTGCAAAGAACAGATGTTGGAGACTGAGGTGCAGAAGGACTGTTACAGAGGGCAGAGTTTTTAGACAAGGTCGCAGAAGGATCTTACAGAGAGCAGAGTTTGAAGACCGAGGTGCAGCAGGACTCTTAAAAAGAGCAGAGGTTGGAGACTTGGGTGCAGAACGCCTGTTATGAAGAGCAGAGTTTGGAGAAGGGCTCCAGAAGGACGGTTACAGATGGCAGAGTTTAACAACTTTGATGCAGAAGGATTTTACAGAGAGCAGATGTTGGAGACTGAGGTGCAGAAGGACTGTTACAGAGAGTAGAGATTGGAGACTGAGTTTCACAAGGATCGTTGCAGACAACAGAATTTGGAGACTGGGGTGCAGAAAGATCGTTGCAGACAGCAGAGTTTCCAGACTTACATGCAGAAGGACTATTACACAGAGCAGAGGTTGAAGACTGAGGTGAAGAAGGACAGTTACAGAGAGCAGATGTGGGAGACAGGGGTGCAGGACTGATATAGAGCAGAAGTTGGTGACTGAGGTACAGAAGAACTGTTACAGAGAGCAGAGGTTTGAGACTCTGGTGCAGAAAGATTATTGCAGAGAGCAGAGTTTTCAGACCGAGGTACAGAAAAACTGTTGCAGAGAGCATATGTTGGAGATTGGGGTGCACATGGACTGTTGCAGCGAGCAGAGGTTGGAGAGTAGGGTGCAGAGGGATCGTTGCAGAGAGCAGAGGTTGCAGACTGGGGTGCAGAAGGCCATTTACAGAGAGCAGAGTTTGGAGACTGATGTGCAGAAGGCCTGTTACAAAGAGCAGAGTTTGGAGACTGGGTTGCAGAAGGATCTTACAGAGAACAGAGATTGGAGACTGAGGTGCAGAAGCACTGTTACCAAGAGTAGAGTTTGGAGACTCAGGTGCAGAAAGACCGTTGCAGAGAGTGGAGGTTGGAGACTGTGGTGCAGAAGGATTGTTACAGAGAGCAGAGGTTAGAGAGTGGGGTGCAGAATGACTGATACAGAAAGCAGAGGTTGGAAACTCGGATGCAGAAGTACCCTTACAGAGAGCAGAGGTTGGAGAATGAAGTACAGAAGGACTGTTACAGAGAGCAGCGGTTGGAGACTGGGGTTGAGAAGGACTGTTGCAGAGAGCAAATGTTGGAGACTGGGTTGCAAAAGGACTGTTGCAGAGAGCAGAGGATGGAGACTGTGGTGAAGAAGGACTGTTGCAGAGAGCAGAACGACTGTTACAGAGGGCAGAGTTTGGAGACTGTGGTGCAAAACGACTGATACAGATAGCAGAGGTTGGATACTGGGGTGCATAAGGACCCTTATGGAGAACAGAGTTTCGAGACTGCAGTACAGAAGGACTGTTACCGAGAGCAGAGGTTGGAGTCTGGGGTGCAGAAGAACTGATGTAGAGAACAGAGGTTGGAGACTTAGGTTCAGAAGGATCATTGGGGCGAGCAGATTCTGTAGACTGGGGTGTAGAAGGACTGTTGCAGAGAGCAGTGATTGGAGACTGAGGTAAAGAAAGACTGTTACAGAGAGCAGAGTTTGGAGACTGGGGTGAAGAATAACTATTATAGATCAGAGGATGGAGAATGGGGTGCAGAAAGACCATTGCAGAAAGCAGAGGTTGGAGACTGGCTTTCAGAATGATCTTACAGAGAGCAGAGTTAGGACACTGAGGTGCAGAAGGACTATTGCTGAGACCAGAGGTTGAATATTGGGGTGCAGAAGGACTGTTGCAGAGTACAGAGGTTAAAGTCTGAGATTCAGAGGGACTGTTACAGAAAGCAGAGTTTAGAGACTGTGGTGCACAAGGATCCTTGCAGAGATCAGAGTTTTCAGACTGATGTACAGAATGACTGTTGAAGAGAGCAGATGTTGGAGACTGGGGTGCAGAAGGATCGTTGCAGAGAGCAGAGGCTAGAGACTGGGGTGCCTTAGGATTTTTGCAGAGGTCAGAGTAAGGGAACTGAGGTGCAGTAGGATTGTAACAGAGAACAGAATTTGGATACTAGGGTGCAGAAAGACTGTTTCAGAGACCAGAGGTTGGAAACTGGGGTTTAGAAAGACTGTGGCAGAGAGCAGAGGTTGGAGACTGGGGTGCAGAAGGACTGTTACAGAGAGCAGAGTTTGAAGACAGGGTTGCAGAAGGATATTACTTTGAGCAGAGGTTGGAGACTGAGGTGGAACAAGACTGTTGCAGAGAGCAGAGTTGGGAGACTGGGGTGCAGAAGGATCGTTGCTGAGAACCGATTTTTAAGGCTGAGGTGCAGAATAACTGTTGGAGATTACAGAGGTTGGAGACTTGGGTTCAGAAGGATCTTTGCAGAGAGCAGAGTTTTGAGACTGGGGTGCAGAAGGACTGTTACAGAGAGCAGAGTTTTGAGACTGCGGTGCAGAAGGCCTGTTATAGAGAGCAGAGTTTGGTGAAAGGATGCAGTAAGACTGTTACAGAGGGCAGAGTTTGGAGACTGGGTTGCAGAAGGATCTTACAGAAAGTAGAGGTTGGAGACTGAGGTGCAGAAGGACTCTTACATAGATTAGAGGATGGAGACTGAGGTGAAGAAGGACTATTTCAGAGAGCAGAGGTGGAGACAGAGGTGCAGAAAGATTGTTACAGCGAGAAGTGGTTGGAGACTGGGGTTCTGAAAAACTGTTGCAGATAGCAGAGGTGGGAGAATAAGGTGAAAACGGACTGTTGCAGGGTTCAGGTGTTGGAGACTTGGCTGCAGAAGGACTGTTGAAGAGAGCAGAATTTGGAGACTGAGTTGCAGAATAACTGTTACAGAGAGCAGAGTTTGGAGACCTGGGTTCATAAAGACTGATACAGAAAGCAGAGGTTGGAGACTATGGTGCAGAAGAACCGTTGAAGAGAGTAGAGTTCGAAGAATACCATACAGGAAAACTGTTATAGAGAGTAGAGGTTGGAGAATGGTATATAGAAGAACTGTTTCAGAGTCCAGATGTTGGAGACTGGAGTTCAGAAGAACTGTTTCTGAGAGCAGAGTTTGGAGACTGGGGTGCAGAGGAACTGTCGCAGAGAGCAGGGGTTGGAGACTGAGGTGTAGAAAAAATGTTACAGAGAGCAAAGGTTGCAGACTGGGGTGCAGAATTACTGATACAGAAAGCAGAGGTTGAGACTGGGGTGCAGAAGAACCGTTACAGAGAGCAGAGGATGGAGACTGTAGTACAGAAGGACTGTTGCAGAGAGCACAGGTTAGAGAATGGGGTGCAGAAGTAAGGTTGCAGAGTGCATAGGTTGGAGACAAAGGTTCAGAAGGACTGTTACAGAAAGCAGAGGTTGGAATCCGTGGTTCAGAAGGACTTACTCAGAAAGCAGAGGTTTGAGACTGGGGTGCATAAGCACCGTTAGAGAGAGCAGAGTTTGGAGACTGCGGTACAGAAGGACTGTTACAGAGAGCAGAGGTTTGAGACTGGAAAGTAGAAGGAATGTTGCAGAGAACAGATTTTGTGGACTGGGTTGCAGCAGGACCGATTAGGAAAGGAGAGGTTGTAGACTGGGTTGGAGAAGAATGATACAGAGAGCAGAGTTTGGAAACTGGGGTGCAGAAGGACCTTACAGAGAACAGAGGTTGAAGACTGGTGTTCAAAAGGAGTGTTAAGGAGAGGAGACGTTGGAGACTCGGGTGCAAAAAGACTTGCAGAGAGCAGATGTTGAAGACTGGCGTGCATAAGGACCGTTCCAGAGAGCAGAGGTTGGAGACAGGGGTGCAGAAGGACGGTTGCAGAGAGCAGAGGTTGGACACTGAGGTTCAAAATAACAGTTACAGAGAGCAGAGGTGGAGTCTGGGGTGCAGAAGGATCGTAGAAGAGAGCAGAAGTTTGAGACTGAGTTGCAGAAAAATCGTTGAAGAGAGTAGAGGTGGTGACTGGGCTGCAGAAGGATAGTTACAGAGAGAAGAGGTGGGAGACTGCGGTGCAGAAGGACTGTTACAGAGAGAAGAGGTGGGAGACTGCGGTGCAGAAGGACTGTTACAGAGAGCACAGGTTGGAGACTGGGGTGCAGAAGAATGTTGCAGAAAGAAGAGGTTGGAGACTGGGGTGCAGAATGACTGTTGCAGAGAGCAGAAGTTTTAGACTGGGGTGTAGAAGGACTGTTGCTCACGGTGCAGTGAACATGGGAGCCAGCGCTGCCTGCTTGGCTGCTTGGGCCCCCGCAGACCAGCTCTGTGAACCGCCACTGGCTACCGCCAAGCGGCCGCTGCCTACACACTTGCAGTGAGTGGGGGAGCAGGCGCTGCCTGCCCGGCCCCGAGGGCCCGACTCTGTGAACCTCCTCTGGTGGTTTGGAGGTGCAGACAACCACCCTCCACCTGCCAACCCAGTGCTGCAAACGACCCCTGACCAACTCTGCAAAAGGCCGCGCCCACACAGCGAACAGCAGGAATGGAGACCTGCCAAATCCGGGAGGAAGTATCGCTGCACAGTGATTGACTCCCGCCTACTGAGAGGAGAAACTTGGCCCGGTGGGCATAGCTCCACACACTGGAAGAGCAGTTAATATAACTCTAGGACTGCATTTATAAATTTTTTTTTACTGTCTTTTTAAATGTTTTTTAATCCATCTTATTTTATTTTATTTTATTTTTTAAATCTCATTTTCCATTACTACTATTATTATTTTTCTTTAAATCCCTTTTAATCTTCTATTTTTTTCTATCCTTGTTTTTTCTTGTCTTTACATCTCTTTTTAATTTTCTTATTCCCCCTTCTTTGAATTCTACCTGCTAACTCTTATTCTCTTTAGTGACTTCTACCCATCCCTTCTAATACCTTTCCTCCCAAGCTTCAAATATATTTATAGGAGTAAACAGTAACTCAGCAGTCAAACAGAACAAGAAACAATATGAACAGCATGAAAAAGCAAGGAAGAAAAGGAGTGCAAACAATGCAGGGCAGCCTAAATATTCAGGAGGATATAGAACCACCAGAAAAATGGTCATATAAAGAACTCATGGAACACCTGAGACAGATGGAACGGAACCTTAAAGAGGATACAAGACAGCAAATTCAAGCAGCGAAAGAACACATTGAGAATGTATTACACAAACAGATAAAGGAAGAAGTTAAGCATCTTTATCAGGAGATAGAGACTATAAAAAAGAATCAAACCATAATCTTAGAAATGAAGGAAACTATAAACCAAATTAAAAACTCAAATGAGAGTATCATTAATAGAGTGGAGCAAGTAGAAGCTAGAACATCAGATAATGAAGACAAAATATATCATCTGGAAAAGAGGCTAGCCATCTCAGATAGGCTGGTTAAAAATCATGAGAGAAGCATACAAGAGATATGTGATAATATAAAAAAACCAAATTTAAGAGTCATTGGGATAGAGGAAGGGATAGAGATTCAAACAAGGGGAATGAGTAATCTACTAGATGAAATCATCACAGAAAACTTTCCAGAATTAAAAAAAGAAACAGATATTTAAATTGTAGATGCATACAGGACAACGAACATACAAAATCACAGTAGACGAACGCCAAGAAACATTGTTATGAAGATATCCAATATACAGAACAAAGAGAAAATATTAAAAGCTACAAGAGAAAAGAGAAAGATTACATTCAGCGGTAAACCAATAAGGTTAACAACGGACTTCTCAACTCAGACGCTGAAAGCGAGAAGTTCCTGGAATAACGTATTTCAAACACTGAAAAACAATGGATGCCAACCAAGAATTCTGTACCCAGCAAAATTAAGCTTCAGATACGACAACGAAATAAAAATCTTTCATGATAAACAAAAACTAAAAGAATTTGCAGCCAGAAAACCAGCGTTGCAAAGCATCTTGAGCAAAACACTTCACGAGGAAGAAACGGAAAACAATAATCAAAGCCAACAGTGGGAAGTACCTCAGTAAAGACAGAGGGAGGGGGGAAAACTAATCATGGTGAAACAAACACAATTTAAAAAAAAAGAGATAAATAATCAAATATGGCTGGAAGTACAAACCATATATCAATAGTAACTCTAAACATTAATGGTTTAAACACTCCAATATAGCGACATAGGCTGTTAACATGGATCAAAAGAACAAATCCAACAATATGCTGTCTCCAGGAGACTCACCTGACTGGAAAAGACATACACAGGCTGAAGGTGAAAGGTTGGGAAAAAATATACCACGCACACGCTCCTCGCAAGCAAGTGGGGTGGCCATCCTCATATCGAATAAAATCGACTTTAAGACTAAGTTAATCCAAAGGGATAAGGAAGGACATTATATACTGTTAAAAGGAACCATTAAACAACAAGACATAAAAATTATCAATATTTATGCACCAAATAATGGCGCTTCAAAGTTTATAAAACAAATTTTCCTCAAGTTCAAGAATCAAATAGACCACAACACAATAATTATGGGTGACTTCAACACACCTCTCCCACCATTGGACAGATCCTCCAAGCATAAGTTGAATAAAGAAACTATAGACCTCAATACCACAATCAATAACCTAGACTTAACTGACATATATAGAATATACCAACCATCATCGAATGGATATACTTTTTTCTCAGCAGCACATGGATCCTTCTCAAAAATAGACCATATATTATGCCATAGGGCAACCCTCAATAAATATAAAGGGGTAGAGATTATACCATGCATTTTATCTGATCATAATGGATTGAAACTGGAAATTAATGATAAAAGAAGGAAGGGAAAATCCAATACCACATGGAAAATAAACAATATGTTAATGAATGAAAGGGTTACAGAAGACATAAAGGAGGAAATCAAAAATTCTTAGAGATAAATGAAAATGCAGACACAACCTATCGGAATCTATGGGACACAATGAAAGCAGTTTTAAGAGGGAAATTCATCGCCTGGAGGTCATTCCTCAAAAAAAGGAAAAACCAACAAATAAATGAGCTCACACTTCATCTCAAAGCCCTAGAAAAGGAAGAGCAAAACAATAGCAAATGCAGCAGAAAGCAAGAAATAATTAAAATCAGGGCGGAAATCAATGAAATTGAAACAAAAGAAACTATCGAAAAAATTAACAAAACTAAAAGTTGGTTCTTTGAAAAAATAAACAAGATTGACAAACTTTTAGCCATGCTAACGAAGAGAAGAAGAGAGAGAACTCAAATTACTAACATAAGGGATGAAAAAGGCAATATCACAACAGACGCCACAGAAATACAGAAGACAATTAGAAACTATTTTGAAAACCTATATTCCAATAAAATAGAAGATAGTGAAGACATCAATAAATTGCTTAAGACATATGATTTGCCCAGACTGAGTCAGGAGGACACACACAATTTGAACAGACCAATATCAATGGATGAAATTGAAGAAGTAATCAAAAGACTACCAACCAAGAAAAGCCCAGGACCGGATGGGTATACAGCGGAGTTTTACAAAACCTTTAAAGAAGAATTAATACCAATACTTTTCAAGTTATTCCAGGAAATAGAAAAAGAGGGTGTCCTTCCAAATTCATTCTATGAGGCCAACATCACATTGATTCCGAAACCAGACAAAGACATATCAAAGAAAGAAAACTACAGACCAATATCTCTGATGAACCTAGATGCAAAAATCCTCAATAAAATTCTGGCGAATCGGATACAAAGACACATTAAAAAAAAAATTGTGCACCATGATCAAGTAGGATTCATCCCTGGGATGCAGAGATGGTTCAATATACGGAAATCAATAAATGTAATTCACCATATCAATAGACTTAAAGATAAGAACCATATGATCATCTCGATAGATGCAGAAAAAGCATTCGACAAAGTACAGCATCCCTTTATGTTCAAAACATTAGAAAAACTAGGGATAACAGGAACTTACCTTGATATTGTAAAAGCTATTTACGCTAAGCCCCAGGCTAGCATCATTCTGAATGGAGAAAAATTGAAGGCATTCCCCTTAAAATCAGGAACAAGACAGGGATGCCCTCTATCACCACTTCTATTCAATATAGTTCTCGAAACACTGGCCAGAGCAATTAGACAAACGAAAGAAATTAAAGGCATAAAAATTGGAAAGGAAGAACTTAAATTATCACTATTTGCAGATGACATGATTCTATACCTAGAAGACCCAAAATGGTCTACAAAAAAACTACTAGAACTAATAAATGAATTCAGCAAAGTGGCAGGATATAAAATCAACAAGCACAAATCAAAGATATTTCTGTATATCAGCAACAAAACCTCTGAAATGGAAATAAGAAAAACCACTCAATTCACAATATCCTCAAAAAAAATAAAATAAAATACTTGGGAATCAACCTAACAAAAGAGGTGAAAGATTTATACAATGAAAACTACAGATCCCTAAAAAGAGAAGTAGAAGAAGATCTTAGAAGATGGAAAGATATACCCTGTTCATGGATAGGCAGAACTAACATCATAAAAATGGCGATATTACCAAAAGTCCTCTATAGGTTTAATGTAATGCCAATCAAAATTCCAATGGCATTGCTTGTAGAAATAGATAAAGCAATCATGAAATTCATATGAAAAAATAAAAGACCCAGAATAGCAAAAGCAATTCTAAGCAGGAAGTGTGAATCAGGTGGTATAGCAATACCAGATTTCAAACTATACTACAGAGCAATAGTAACAAAAACAGCATGGTACTGGTACTAAAACAGGCGGGTAGACCAATGGTACAGAATAGAGGATACAGAGACTAATCCACAAAGTTACAACTATCTTATAGTCGATAAAGGGGCTAAAAGCATGCAATGGAGGAAGGATAGCATTTTCAACAAATGGTGTTGGGAAAACTGGAAATCCATATGCAACAAAATGAAACTGAATCCCCTCATCTCACCATGCACAAAAATTAGCTCAAAATGGATCAAGGACCTTGATATCAAATCAGAGACTCTGCGTATGATAGAAAAAAAGTTGGCTACGATGTACATATTGTGGGATCAGGCTCCAAATTCCTTAACAGGACACCCATAGCACAAGAGTTAATAGCAAGAATCAACAAATGGGACTTACTTAAGGTAAAAAGTTTTTTCACAGCAAGAGAAACAATAAGAGAAGTAAATCGGGAGCCTACATCATGGGAACAAATTTTTACCCCTCACACTTCAGATAGAGCCTTAATATCCAGAGTTTACAAAGAACTCAAAAAATTAGACAATAAGACAACAAATAACCCAATCAACAAATGGGCCAAGGACCTGAACAGACACTTCTCAGAGGAGGACATACAATCAATCAACAGATACATGAAAAAATGCTCACCATCTCTAGCAGTCAGAGAAATGCAAATCAAAACTACCCTAAGATACCATCTCACTCCAGTAAGATTGGCAGCCATTATGAAGTCAAATAATAACAAGTGCTGGTGAGGATGTGGGGAAAAGGGTACTCTTATACATTGCTGGTGGGACTGCAAATTGGTTCGGCCAATTTGGAAAGCAGTATGGAGATTCCTGGGAAAGCTAGGAATGGAAGCACCATTTGACCCAGTTATTGCCCTTCTTGGTCTATTCCCTGAAGACCTTAAAAGAGCGTACTACAGGGATACTGCCACGTCGATGTTCATAGCAGCACAATTCACAATAGCTAGACTGTGGAACCAACCCAGATGCCCTTCAATGGATGAATGGATTAAAAAAATGTGGCATTTATACACTATGGAGTATTACGCAGCACTAAAAAATGACAAAATCATGGAATTTGCAGGGAAATGGATGGCATTAGAGCAGATTATGCTCAGTGAAGCTAGCCAATCCCTAAAAAA
This sequence comes from Ictidomys tridecemlineatus, assembly GCF_052094955.1. Taxonomy (NCBI): domain Eukaryota; kingdom Metazoa; phylum Chordata; class Mammalia; order Rodentia; family Sciuridae; genus Ictidomys; species Ictidomys tridecemlineatus. The sequence goes on along the minus strand of NW_027523450.1, from coordinate 28,611 downwards.
CAAATACCAAATGTCTTCTTTGATATAATGAGAGCAACTAAGAATAGAGTAGTGAGGAAGAGCAGGAAGAAAAGATTGACATTAAACAGAGGCACGAGATGGGAGGGAAAGAGAGAGAAAAGTGGAATTGCATGAAAATGGAAAGAGACCTTCATTGTTATAAAAAAACTACATAAAAGAGGTTGTGAGGGGAATTGGAAGAAAAATAAAGAGAGAAATGAATTACAGTAGATGGGATAGAAAGAGAAGGTGGGGGAAGGGGGATAGTAGAGGATAGGAAAGGTAGCAGAATACATCAGTCACTAGTATGGCATTATGTAAAAATGTGAATGTGTAACCTATGTGATTCTGCAATCTGTATTTGGGGTAAAAATGGGGGTTCATAACTCACTTGAAACTATTGTTCGAAGTATGATATGTCAAGAGCTTTGTAATGTTGTGAACAACCAATAAAAAAAAAGAAATTAAAAAAAAAGACTATGGTGTAGAAGGACTTTTGCAGAGAGCAGATGTTGGAGACATGGGTGCAGAAGGACTGTTTTATAGAGCAGTGATTGGAGACTGAGGTACAGAAGGACTGTTACAGAGAGCAGAAGTTGGAGACAGGGGTACAGATAGATTATTGCAGAGAGCAGAGTTTTCAGACTGAGGTACAGAACAACTGTTTCAGGAAGCAGATGTTGGAGACTTCGGTTCAGAAGGACTGTTGCAGCTAGCAGAGGTTTTAGACTGGGGTGCAGAAGGATCGTTGCAGAGAGCAGAGGTTAGAGACTGGGATGCAGAAGAATCGTTACAGAGAGCAGGGTTTGGAGACTGGGGTTCAGAAGGACTTTTACAGAGAGCACAGCTTAAAACCTTGGGTGCAGACGGAATGTTGCGGAGAGCAGAGGTTGGAGATTTGTTTGAAGAAGGACTGTAGCAGAAAGCACAGGTTGGAGACTGAGGTGTAGAAGGACTGCTGCAGAGACCAGAGGTTAAAGACTGGGTTGCAGAAGGACTGTTACAGAGAAGAGACGTTGGAGACTGGAATTCAGAAGGATCTTACAGAGAAAAGAGTTTGGAGACTGAGGTTTAGAAGGACTGTTACAGAGAGCAGAGGTTCGAGACTGAGGTGCAGAAGGATGGTTACAGAGAGCAGAGGTTGGAGACTGGGGTGCAGACGGACTTTTACAGAGAGCAATGGTTTGATACTGGGGTGCAGAAGGAATGTTGCAGAGAGCAGAGTTTGGAAACTTAGGTTTAGAAGGACTGATGCTGAGAGTAGAGGTTGGAGATTGGCGTGCAGAAGGACTGTTGCAGAGAGCAGAGGTTTTAGACTGCAATGTAGAAGGACTACTGCAGAGAGTAGAGTTTGAAAATTGGGGTCCAGAAGGAGTGTAGTATAGAGCAGAAGTTGGAGACTAAGGTGCAGAAGTACAGTTACACAGAGCACAGTTTGGAGACTGGGGTGCAGAAGGACTGACACAGAAACCAGAGGTTGGAGACTCGGGTGCAGAAGTACCCTTACCGAGAGTAGAGTTTGGAGAATGCAGTACAAATGGACTGTTACAGAGAGCAGAAGTTGGAGACTGGGGTGGAGAATGACTGTTGCAGAGAGCAGATTTTGGAGACTGGGGTGAAAAGAACTGTAGCAGAGTGTAGAGGATGGAGACTGGGGTGCAGTAGGACTGTTGCAGAGAGCAGAGGTTTCACACTGGGATGTAGAAGGATTGTTGCAGAGAGTAGAGACTGCAGACTAAGGTGCAGAAGGACAGTTACACAGAGCACAGGTTGAAGACTGGGGTTCAGAAAGACTGATACAAAAAGCAGAGGTTGGAAACTCGGGAGCAGAAGTACCCTTAGAGAGAGCAGAAGTTGGAAAATGCAGTAAAGAAGGACTATTAAAGAGATCAGAGTTTAAAGACTTGGGTGGAGAATGACTGTTGCAGAGAGCAGATGTTGGAGACTGGGGTGCAAAAGGACTGTTGCAGAGAGCAGAAGATGGAGACTGTGGTGAAGAAGGACTGTTGCAGAGAGCAGATATTGCAGACTGAGTTGCAAAAGGACAGTTACAGAGGGCAGAGTTTGGAGACTGTGGTGCAAAACGACTGATACAGAAAGCAGATGTTGGGTACTGGGGTGCATAAGGACCCTATCAGAGAACAGAGGTTGCAGACTGCGGTACAGAAGGACTGTTAAAGAGAACAGATGTTGGAGACTTGGGTGAAGAAGTATTGTTGGGGCGAGCAGAGAATGGAGACTGGAGTGTAGAAAGACTGTTGCAGAGAGCACAGTTTGGAGACTGGGGTGAAGAACGATCGTTGGGGTGAGCAGAGTATTGAGACTGGGGTGTAGAAGGACTGTTGCAGAGAGCAGAGGTTGAAGACTGGGTATCGAAGGACTGTTTCAGAGAGCAGATGTTGGAGACTTGGGTGCAGAAGGACTGTTGCATAGAGCAGAGATTGGAGACTGAGGTACAGAAGGACTGTTACAGAGAGTAGAGGTTGGAGACTGCGGGTCAGATGGATTATTGCAGAGAGCAGAGTTTTTAGACTCAGGTACAGAAGAACTGTTGCAGAGAGCAGATGTTGGAGACTGGGGTCCAGAAGTTTCGTTGAAGAGAGCAGAGTTTGGATATGAGGTGCAGAAAGACTGTTAAGGAGAGCAGAGGTTGTAGACTGGGGTGCAGAAGGACTGATACGGAAAGCAGAAGTTGGAGACTGTGGTGCAGAAGGACCGTTACAGAGGGAAGAGTTTGAAGACTGTGGTACAGAAGGACTGTTACAGAGAGTAGAGGGTGGGGACTGGAGTTCAGAAGGAGTGTTGCAAAGAACAGAGTTTGGAGACTGAGGTGCAGAAAACTGTTACAGAGAGCAGAGTTTTTAGACAAGGTTGCAGAAGGATCTTACAGAGAGCAGAGATTGTAGACCGATGTGCAGCAGGACTGTTACAGAGAGCAGATTTGGGAGACTGGGGTGAAGAAGGATTTTTATATGGAACAGACTTCAGAGACTGGGGTGCAGAAGGCTTGTTATGGAGAGGACAGTTGGGAGAAGGCGTGCAGAAGGACTGTTACAGAGGGCAGAGTTTGGAGTCTTGGTTGCAGAAGGTACTTACAGAGAGCAGTTGTTGGAGAGTGAGGTGCAGAGGGACTGTTACAGAAAGTAAATTTTGGAGACTGAGGCACAGAAAGATTATTACAGAGAGCAGAGTTTGGAGACTGGGGTTGAGAAGGACTGTTTCAGATATCAGATGTTGGAGACTGGGGTGTAGAAGGACTGTTGCAGAAACCAGAAGTTGGAATCTGGGGTGCTGAAGGACTGTTAAAGAGAGCAGAGGTTGGAGAATGGGGTGCAGAATTACTGATACATAACGCAGAGTTTGGAGACTCAGGTGCAGAAGGACTGTTACAGAGAGCAGAGGTTAGAAACTGGGTTGGAGAAGGACCCTTACAGAGAATAGAGGTTGAAGACTGCGGTACAGAAGAACTGTTTTTGAGATCAAGGTTGGAGACGCGGGTGCAGTGGGACCATTGCAGAGAGCACAGGTTGGTGACTGCAGTACAGAAGGACTGTTAAAAAGAGCAGATGTTGGAGACTGGGGTGTAAAAGAACTGTTGTAGAGAGCAGAGATTGCAGAGTGAGGTGCAGAAGGACTGTTACACAGAACAGAGTTTGGAGACTTTGGTGCAGAAGAACTGATACAGAAAGCATAGTTTGGAGACTGGGGTGAAGAAGGACCCTTACAGAGAACAAAGGTTGAAGACTGCGGTAATGAAGAAGTTTTTTGAGAACAAGGTTGGAGACTGGGGTGCAGAGGGACCATTGCAGAGAGCAGAAGTTGAAGACAGTGGTGCAGAATGAATGTTACAGAGAGCAGATGTTGAAAACTGGGGTACAGAATGATCTTACAGAGAGCAGAATTTGAAGACTGGGTTGCAGAAAAACTGTTGCAGAATAGACGTTTGAGACTGGGATGCAGAAGGATCGTTGCAGAGAGCAGATTATGGAGACTGGGCTATAGAAGAACAGTTCCAGAGAGCAGAGTTTAGAGACTGGGGTGGAGAAGGACTGTTGGAGAGAGCAGATGCTGGAGACTGGGGTGCAAAAGGAAAGCTGCAGAGAGCAGAGGTTGAAAACTGGGGTGCAGAAGGACTGTTGCAGAGAGCAGTTGTTGAAGAATGAGGTCCAGAAGGACTGTTTCAGAGAGCAGAGTTTGGAGACTGGGGTGCAGAAGGACTGATACAGGGAGCAGAGGTTGGAGACTGAGGTGCAGAAGGAAAGTTACAGAGAGCAGAGCTTGGAGACTGGGGTGCAGAAGGACTGATACCGAAAGCACAGGTGGGAGACTGGGGTCAGGAAGGACCGTTACAAAGAGCAGAGGTATGAGACTGCAGTACAGAAGAACTGTTACAGAGAGCAGATGTTGAAGACTGTGGTACAGAAGGGCTGTTGCAGAGAACAGAAGTTGGAGACTGGGGTGCATAAGGACAGTTGCTGAAAGCAGAGGTTGCAGACTGATGTGCAGAAAAATTGTTACAGAGAGTAGAGTTTGGAGACTTGGGTGCAGAAGGATCGTTGCAGAGAGAAGAGGTTGGAGTTTGTGGTTTAGAAAGATCGTTGCAGAAAGCAAAATTTTCAGACTGAGGTGCAGAAGGACTGTTAAAGAGAGCAGAGGTGTTAGACTGAGGTGCAGAAGGCTTGTAACAGAGAGGAGAGATGGGAGACTGGGGTGAAGAAGGACTGTTGCAGAGAGTAAATGTTGGAGATTGGCGTCCAGAAGGACTGTTGCTGAGAGCAGAGGTTGGAGACTGGGGTGGAGAAGAACTGTTTCAGAGAGTAGGTGTTGGAGACTGGGGTGCAGAAGGACTGTGTTAGAGAGCAGAGATTGCAGACTGGGGTGCAGAAGGACTATTGCAGAGAGCAGAGATTACAGACTGAGGTGCAAAAAAACTCTTACAGAGAGCAGAGTTTGGAGAATGTGTGGCAGTAGGACTGATAAAGAAAGCAGAGACTGGGGAGCAGAAGGACCCTTAAAGAGAATAGAGGTTTGAAACTGAGGTACAGAAGGACTTTTACAGAGAGCAGAGGTTGGAGACTGGAGTGAAGAAGGACCATTTCAGAAAGCAGAGGTTGGAGACTGCGTTTCAGAAGGTTCTTACAGAGAGCAGAGTTCGGTCACTGAGGTGCAGAAGGACTGTTGCAGAGAGCAGAGGTTGGAGATTGGGGCCCAAAAATACTGTTGAACAGAGCAGAGGTTGAAGTATGAGGTGCAGAAGGACTGTTACAGAGAGCAGAGTTTTGAGATGGGGGTGCCGAAGGAATGATAAAGAAAGCAGAGTTTGGAGACTGGGGTGCAGAAGGACCATTACAGAGAGCAGACGTTGGAGACTGCAGTAGAGAAGGACTGTTACAGAGAGCAGAGGTTGGAGACTACGGTGGAAAAGGACTGTTACAGAGAGCATATCTTGGAGACTGGGGTGAGGGAATACTGTTGCAGAGAGAAGAGGTTGACGACTGGGTTACAGAAGGACTGTTGAGAAGAGCAGAAGTTGCAGAGTGAGGTGCAGAAAGACTGTTACAAAGAGCAGAGTTTGGAGACTGTGGTGAAGAAAGACTGATACTGAAAGCAGAGGTTGGAGACTGGGGTGCAGAAGGACTCTTATCGAGAACAGAGTTTGAAGACTGCGGTACAGAAGAACTGTTGTAGAGAACAAGGTTGGAGACTAGGCTTCAGAGAGACCATTGCAGAGAGCAAACTTGGAGACTTGGGTGCAGATGGAATGTTACAGAGAGTAAAGTTTGGAGACTGGGGTGCAGAAGGAATTTTGCAGAGAGCAGACGTTGGAGACTGGGGTGCAGAAAGATCGTTGCACAGAGTAGATTATGAACACTGGGGTATAGAAGGACTGTTCTAGAGAACAGAGGTTGGAGACTAGGGTGAAGAAGGACTGTTACAGAGAGCAGAAGTTGAAGCCTGGCATGCAGAACACTGGATACAGAAAGCAGAGTTTGAAGACTGGTTTGCGGAAAGACTGATACAGAAAGCAGAGGTTGGAGATGGGGTGCACAAGGACCCTTTCAGAGAACAGAGGTTGGAGACTGTGGTACAGAAATACTCTTACAGAGAGTAGACGTTGGAGACTGGGGTGCAGAAGGACCATTGCAGAAAGCAGAGGTTTAAGACTGGGATTCAGAAGGTTGTTACTGAGAGCAGAGTTCGGACACTGAGGTGCAGAAGGACTGTTGCAGAGAGCAGAGGTTGGAGACTGGGGGGCAGAAGTACCGTTGCAGAGTAAAGAGGACGGAGTCTGAGGTGCAGAAGGACTGTCACAGAGACCAGAGTTTAGAGACCGCGGTACAGAAGGACTGATAAAGAAAGCAGAGTTTGGAGACTGGGGTGCAGAAGGACCATTACAGAGAGCAGACGTTGGAGACTGCAGTATAGAAGGACGGTTACAGAGAGCAGATGTTAGAGACTGCAGTGGAAAAGGACTGTTACAGAGAGCATATTTTGGAGACTGGGGTGAGGAAGGACTGTTGCAGAGAGAAAAGGTTGCAGAGTGAGGTGCAGAAGGACTTTTACAGAGAGCAGAGATTGGAGACTGTGGTGAAGAAAGACTGATACAGAAAGCAGAGGTTGGAGACTGGGGTGCAGAATGACCCTTATGGAAAACAGAGTTTGAAGACTGCGGTACAGAAGAACTGTTGTAGAGAACAAGGTTTGAGACTGGGCTTCAGAGAGACCATTGCAGAGAGCAAACTTGGATACTGGGGTGCAGAAGGAATGTTACAGAAAGGAAAGTCTGGATACTGGGGTGCAGAAAGAATTTTGTAGAGAGCAGACGTTGGAGACTGGGGTGCAAAAAGATTGTTGAACACAGTAGATTATGGAGACTGGGGTATAGAAGGACTGTTCTAGAGAACAGAGGTTGGAGAGTGGGGTGCAGAAGGACTGTTACAGAGAGCAGACGTTGAAGCGTGGCGTGCAGAACACTGGATACAGAAAGCAGAGTTTGAAGACTGGGTTGCAGAAGGATTCATACAGAAAGCAGAGGTTGGAGATGGGGTGCACAAGGACTCTTTCAGAGAACAGAGGTTGGAGATTGCGGTACAGAAGGACTGTTACAGAGAGTAGAGGTTGGAGACTGGGGTGCAGAATAAATGTTTTAGAGAACAGAGGTTGGAGAGTTTGGTGCTGAAGGACCATTGCAGAAAGCATAGGTTGTAGACTGGGTTTCAGAAAGATCTTACAGAGAGCAGAGTTTAAACACTGAGGTCCAAAAAGACTGTTGCAGAGAGCAGAGGTTCGAGATTGGGGTGTAGAAGGACTGTTGCAGAGAGCAGAGGTTGGAGTCTGAGGTGCAGAAAGACTGTTACAGAGAACAGAGGTTGGAGACATCTGTGGAAAAGTACTGTTTCAAAGAGCAGATTTCAGAGACTGTGGTGAGGAAGGACTTTTGCAGAGAGAAGAGGTTGAAGACTGGGGTGCATAAGGACTGTTGCAGAGAGCAGAGGTTGCAGAGTGAGGTGCAGAAGGACTGTTACAGAGAGAAGAGTTTGGAGACTGGGGAGAAATAGGATTGTTACAGAGGCCAGATTTTGGATACTGGGTTGCAGAAGGATCTTATATAGAGCAGAGTTTAGAGACTGAGTTGCAGTAGGACTGTTACAGAGAGCAGAGGTTGGAGACTGGGGTGCAGAAGGATACTTGCAGAGAGTAGAGTTTTCAGACTGAGGTTCAGAAAGACTGTTGAGAGTGCAGACGTTAAAGACTGGGTTCCAGAAAGACAGGTGCAGAGAGGAGATGTTTGAGGCTAGAGTGCAGAAGGACTCTTACAGAGAGCAGAAGGTGGAGACTGACGTGCAGAAGGACAGTTTAAGAGAGTAGAATATAGAGACAGAGGTGTAGAAAGACTGTTGTAGAGAGCAGATGTTGGAACCTGGGGTGTAAGGATCTTACAGATAGGAAAGTTTGGAGACTGGGGTGCAGAAGGATCGTTGAAGAGAGTAGATTATGGAGTATAGAAGGTCTGTTCTAGAGAGCAGAGTTTGGAGACTGGGGTGTGGAAGGACTGTTGCAGAGAGCAGTTGTTGAAGACTGTGGTGCAGAGAAACTGTTACAGAGAGCAGTGTTTGGAGACTGCGGTGCAGGACTGATACTGAGAGCAGAGGTTAGAGAATGGGGTGCATTAGGGCTGTTAAAGAGAGCAGAGGTTGGAGACTTGGGTGCAGAAGGCTTGTTACAGAGAGCAGTTTTGTTTCAGAGAACAGATGTTGGAGACTGTGGTGCAGAAGGACTGTTGCAGAGAGCAAAAGTTGGAGACTGTGATGCAAAAGATTGTTGCAGAGAGCAGAGGTTTTAGACTGCGGTTCTGAAGGACTCCTGCAGACACCAGAGGTTGGAGAATGGGGTGCAGAAGGACCGTTGCAGAGAGCAGAGTTTGGAGACTGTGGTGCAGAAGGACTGTTACAGAGAGCAGAGGTTGGAGACTGCGGTACAGAAGGACTGTTAAAGAGAGCAGAGGTTGGAGACTGGGGAGCAGAAAGACTGTTACAGAGAGCAGAGTTTGGAGACTGGGAACCAGAAGGAATGTTACAGAGAGCAGAGTTTGGAAACTGGGGTGCAGAAAAATCTTACAGAGAGCAGAGGTTGGATACGGGGGTGCAGATGGACTTTTACAGAGAAAAGAGGTTGGAGACTGAGGTGCAGAATTACTGTTACAGAAAGCAGAGTTTGAATATTGGGGTGCACAAGGATTGTTGCAAAGAGAAGAGTTTTCAGACTGAGGTAAAGAAGGACTGTTGCAGAGAGCAGATTTTGGAGACTGGGGTGCAGAAGGACCATTGCAGAGGTCAGAGTTTGGGAACTGAGGTTAAGAAGGATTGTTTCAGGGAACAGATTTTGGAGACTGTGGTGCAGAAGGACTGTTGCAGAGAGCAGTGGTTGGAGACTGGGGTTTAGAAGGACTGTTGCTGAGAGCAAAGTTTGGAGACTGGGGTGCAGAAGGACTGTTACAAAGAGCATAGTTTGGAGACAGGGTTGCAGAAGCATTTTACAGAGAGAAGAGTTTGAAGACTGAGGTGCAACTAGACTGTTACAGAGAGCAGAGTTTGGAATCTGGGGTGCTGAAGGATCTATGCAGAAGGCAGAGTTTGGAGACTGGGTTGCAGAAGGATCTTACAGAGATCAGAGGTGGAAGACTGAGGTGCAGAAGGATTGTTACAGATAGCAAAGGCTGGAGACTGGGGTGAAGAAAGACTATTGCAAATAGCAGAGGTTGGAGACTGGGGTGTAGAAGGACTGTTTCAGGTACCAGGTGTTGGAGACTTAGGTGCAGAAGTACTGTTGCAGAGCGATGAGTTTTGAGACTGAGGAGCAGAAGGACTGTAACAGAGAGAAGAGGTTAAAGACTGGGGTGCAGAAGGACTGATAAAGAAAGCAGAGGTTGGAGACTGGGGTGCAAATGGACCGTTACAGAAAGGAAAGTTTGGAGACAGTAATACAGGAGGACTGTTACAGAGAGCAGAGGTTGGAGAATGGGGTGGAGAAGAACTGTTTCAGAGTGCATATTTTGGAGACTGGGGTATAGAAGACCTGTTTCAGAGTGTAGATGTTGGAGACTAAGGTGGAGAAGAAATTTTAAAGAGAGCATAGGTCGGAGACTCGGGTGCAGAAGAACTGTCGCAGAGAGCAGAGGTTGGAGACTGAGGTGCAGAAAGAATGTTACAGAGAGCAAAAGTTGGAGACTGGGGTGCAATTACTGATACAGAAAGCAGAGGTTGGAGACTGGGGTGCAGAAGGACCATTACAGAGAGCAGAGTTTGGAGACTAGGTTACAGTAGGACTGTTGCAGAGAGCAGATGTTAGAGACTGTTGTTCAGAAAGACTTTTACAGAGAGCAGAGGTTAGAGAATGGGGTGCATAAGTAAGGTTGCAGAAAGCAGAGGTTGGAGACAGAGGTGCAGAAGGACTATTACACAGAGCCGAGGTTGGAAACAGTGGTACAGATGGACTGATACAGAAAGCAGAGTTTTGAGACTGGAGTGCAGAAGGACCGTTACAGAGAGCAGAGGTTGGAGACTGGGGAGCAGATGGACTGTTGCAGAGAGCAGAGGTTGGAGACTGGGGTGCAGAAGGAGTTTTGCAGAGAGAAGACATTGGAGGATGGGGTGCAGAAGGATCATTGTAGACAGCAGAGGTTTGAGACTGGGGTACAGAAGGACTTTTACAGAGAGTAGAGCTGGAGACTGAGGTGCAGAAAGACCGTTGCAGAGAGCTGAGGTTGGAGACTGAGTTGCAAAAACAGTGTTACAGAGAGTAGAGGTTGGAGATTGGGGTGCAAAAGGTCTGTTACAGAGAGCAGAGTTTGGAGACTGGGGTGCAGAAGAACTGTTACAGAGAGCAGAGTTTTTAGACAAGGTTGAAGAAGGATCTTACGAAGAGCAGAGATTGTAGACCGAGGTGTAGCAGGACTGGTACAGAGAGCAGATGTTGGAGACTGAGGTGCAAAAGAACTGTTACAGAGAGTAGAGGTTGGAGACTGAGTTGCAGAAGGATCTTTGCAGAGAACAGAGTTTTAAGACTGCGGTGCAGAAGGACTGTTGCAGAGAGCACATGTTGGAGACTGGGGTGCGGACAAACTGTTGCAGAGTGCAGAGGGTGGAGACTGGGGTGTTGAAGGAACGTTGTAGAGAGCAGAGTTTAGATACTGGGGTGCAGAAGGATTGTTATAGAAAACAGACTTTGGAGACTTGGGTGTAGTAGGACTGTTACAGAGAGGAGAATTTTGATAAGGGGTGCAGAAAGAATGTTAAAGGGGGCAGAGATTGGAGACTGGGTTGCAGAAGGATCTTACAGAGAGCAGACGTTGGAGACTGAGTTGGAGAAGGACTGTTTAAGAGAGTAGAGGTTGGAGACTGAGATGCCGTAGGATTTTTACAGAGAGCATAGTTTGGAGACTGGGATGCAGAAGGACTGTTGCAGATAGCAGAGTTTGGAGTCTGGGGTGTAGATGGACTGTTGCAGGAACGAGAAGTTGGAGACTGGGGTGCTGAAAGACTTTTGCAGAGAGCATAGGTAGGAGACTGAGATCCAGAAGGACTGATAGAGAGAGCAGAGGTTGGAGACTGGGTGCAAAAGGACTGATACAGAAAGTAGAGGTTGGAGACTGGGTTGCAGAAGGATCATGCAGAGAGCAGAGGTTTAAGACTGAAGTGCAGAAGGACTGTTACAGAGAGCAGAGTTTGGAGACTTAGGTGCAGAAGGACCATTACATAGAGCAGATGTTGGAGTCTGCAGTATAGAAGGACTGTTACCGATTGCAGAGTTTGAAGACTGGGGTGGAGAAGGACTGTTTCAGAGAGTAGATGTTGGAGACTGGAGTGCAGAAGAACTGTTGCATTGAACAGATGTTAAAGACTAGGGTGCAGAAGGAATGTTGCAGAGAGCAGACTTGGGAGACTGAGTTGGTGATGGACTGTTGCAGACAACCGAGGTTGGAGACTGCGGTGCAGAAGGACCGTTGAAGAGAGCAGATCATGGAGACTAAGGTGCAGAAGGATTCTTACAGAGAGCAGAGGTTGGAGACTGGGGTGCAGAAGGCCTGTTACAGAGATCAGAGTTTGGAGACTGGGGTGCTGAAAGATCTTACACAGAGCAGAGTTTGGAAACTGGGGTGCACACGAACTTATGCACAAAGCAGAGGTTGTATACTGGGTTGGAGGAGGATCGTTGCAGAGAGAAGACTTTGGAGACAGGGACGCAGAAGGCCTGTTACAGAGAGAAGAGTTTGGAAACTGGGGTGCAGAAGGCCTTTAACAGCGAGCAGAGGTTGGAGACTGGGGTGCAGAAGGACTGTTACAGAGAGAAGAGGTTGGAGACTGAGGTTCAGAAGAACTGTTACTGAGAGCAGAGGCAGGAGACTGGGGTGCAGAAGGACTGTTGCAGAGAACACAGGTTAGAGACTGGCGTGCAGAAGGACTGTTGCAGAGAGCAGAGTTTGGAGACTGGGGTGGAGAAAAAATGTTACAGAGAGCAGAGTTTGGAAATTGGGGTGCAAGAAGGATTTTACAGAGAGCAGAGATTGAAGACTGGGGTGCAGAAGGACTGTTATAGAGAGCAGAGGTGGAAGACTGAGATGCAGAAGGACTGTTGCAGAGAGTAGAGATGGGAGATTGGGGTGCAGAAGGATTTAAGCAGAGAGCAGAGGCTGGAGACTAAGGTGCAGAAGGACAGTTACACAGGGCAGAGATTGGAGACTGGTGTGCAGAAGGACTGATACAGAAATCAGAGATTGGAGACTCGGGTGCAGAAGGACCGTTACAGAGAGCGGAGGTTGGAGACTGCAGTACAGAAGGACTTTTACAGATAGTAGAGGTTGGAGACTGGGGTGCAGAAGGATCATTGCAGAGAGCAGAGTTTGTAGACTGAGAAGGAGAAGTATCCATGCAGAGAGCAGAGGAGGAGACTGGGGTGCAGAAGGACTTTTACAGAGAGGAGAGTTTGGAGAATGTGGTGCAGGAGGATCTTTCAGAGAAATGAGGTTGGGGACTGTGGTGTAGAAGGACTGTTTCGAACAGCAGACTTTGGAGACAGGGGTGCAGAAAGATCGTTGCAGAGAGCAGAGCTTTCAGACTGAGGTTCAGAGGGACTGTAGCAGAGAGCAGATGTTGGAGACTGGGGTGCAAAATGACTGTTGCAGAGATCGGACATTGGAGACTGGGTTTAAGAAGGATCGTTGCACAGAGCAGAGGTTGTAGACTGGAGAGCAGAAGGACTCTTACAGCGAGCAGAGGTGGAGACTGGGGTGAAGAATGCCTTTTACAAAGAGCAGAGTTTGTCGACTGGGTTGCAGAAGGAACTTACAGAGAGCAGAGTTTGGAGACTGAGTTGAAGAAGGACTGTTACAGAGAGCAGATGTTGGAGACTGGGGTGTATAATAACTATTGCAGAGTGCAGAGGTTGCAGACTGAGGTGCAGAAGAACTGATACAGAGAGCAGAGTTTGGAAAATGTGGTACAGAAAGATTGATACAGAAAACAGAGGTTAGAGAATGTGGTGCAGAAGGACCCTTACAGAGAACAGAGTTTAGACACTGAGATGCAGAAAAACTGTTGCAGAGAGCAGAGGTTGGAGATTGGGGCGCTGAAGGACTGTTGCAGAGAACAGAGGTTGGATTTTGAGGTGAAGAAGGACTGTTACAGAGAGCAAGGTTGGAGACTGTGGTGCAGAAGGACTGATACACAAAGCAGAGGTTGGAGACTGGGGTGCAGAAAGACCCTTACAGAGAACAGAGTTTGAAGACTGCGGTATAGAAGAACTGTTGTTGAGAACAAGGTTGAAGACTGGGGAGAAGAGGGACCAATGCAGAGAGCAGAGCATGGAGACTGGGGTGCAAAAGGAATGTTAATGAGCACAGAGTTTGGAAAGTGGTGTACAGAGTATCTTCCAGAGAGCAGAGTTTGGAGACTGGGGTGCAGGAAGACTGTTGCAGAGAGCAGACGTTGGAGACTGGGTTGCAGAAGGATCGTTGCAGAGAGTAGATAATGGAGACTGGGGTATAGTAAGACTGTTCCATAGAGCAAAGGTTGGAGACTGGGGTGCAGAAAGACTGTTCCAGAAAGCAGTTTTTGAACACTGAGGTGCAGAATTAAAGTTACAGAGAGCAGAGTTTGAAAACTGGGGTGCAGAAAGACTGAAACAGAGAGCTGAGGTTGGAGACTGTGGTGTCGAAGTAAATTTACAGAGAGCAGAAGTTGGATACTAGGGTTCAGAAGGACTGATACAGAAAGCAGAGGAGGGACACTGGGGTACAGAAGAAACATTAGAGAGAGCAGAGGTTTGAGACTGCAGTACAGAAGGACTGTTACAGAGAGCAGATGTTTCAGAATGTGCAGAGAACAGAAATTTGAGACTGGAGTGCATAAGGACCACTGCTGAGAGCAGATGTTGGAGACTGTTGTGCAGAAGGATTGTTAGAGAGACTAGAGTTTTGAGACTGGGGTGCAGAAGGAGCATTCAGAGATCTGATGTTGGGACTGGGGTGAAGAAGGACTGTTGCAGAGAGCAGAGTTTGGAGCCTGGAATGCAGAAGGATCCTTGCAGAGAGTAGAGGTTTGAGACTGGGGAGCAGCAGGCCTGTTACCAAGAGTAGAGGTTGGAGACTGGGGTGCAGAAGGCCTTTTACAGAGAGCAGAGATTGGAGACCCGGGTTCAGAAGGACAGTTGCAGAGAGTAGACCTTGGAGACTGTGGTTTAGAAGGATCGTGTCAGAGAGCAGAGTTTGGAGACTGGGGTGCAAAAGGACTCTTACAGAGAGCAAAGGTTGGAGACTGGGGTGAAGAAGGCCTGTTACAGAGAGCAGAGTTTGGCGAGTGGGGTGAAGAAAAACTGCTGCAGAGAGCAGAGTTTTGAGACCTGGGTATATAAGGACTGTTGCAGAGAGCAGAGATTGAAAATTGGGGTGCAAAAGGACTGGTCAGAGATCGAATGTTGGAGACTGAGGTGCAGAAGGACTGTTACAGAGTGAAGAGGTTTGAGACTGGGGTGCAGAAGTATCGTTGCAGAGAGCAGAGGTTGGAGACTGAGGTGCAGTAGGATCGTTGCAGAAAGCAGAGGTTCGAGACTGGGGTGCAGAAGCATCGTGAAAAAGAGCAGAGTTTGGAGACTGGGGTGCAGAAGGACTTTTACACAAAGCACAGATTGGAGACTGGGTGCAATAGGAATTGGGCAAGAAGCAGAGGTTTGAGACTGAGGTGCAGAAGGACTGTTAAAGAGAGCAGAGGTTAAAGACTGGGGTGCAAAAAGACTTATAGAGAAAGCAGATGTTGGAGACTGGGGTGCATAAGAACCGTTACAGAGAGCAGAGGTTGGAGACTCCGGTACAGAAGGAGTGTTACAGAGAGCAGAGTTTGGAGACTGGGGTGCAAAAGCACTCTTGATGAGAACAGATGTTGGAGACTCCGGTACAGAAGGAGTGTTACAGAGAGCAGAGGTTGGAGACTGGGGAGCAGAAGTACTGTTACAGAGAGCACAGGTTGGAGACTGGGTGAAATAGGAATTGGGCAGAGAGCAGAGGTTGGAGACTGAGGTGCAGAAGTAGTGTTACAGAGAGCAAAGGTTGGAGACTGGGTACAATAGGAATTGGGCAGAGAGCAGAGGTTGGAATGTGAGGTGCAGAAAGATGTTAAAGAGAGCAGAGGTTAAAGACTGGGGTGTAGAAGGACTTATAAAGAAAGCAGATGTTGGAGACTGGGGTGCATAAGAACCGTTACAGAGAGCAGAGGTTGGAGACTCCGGTACAAAAGGAGTGTTACAGAGAGCAGAGTTTGGAGACTGGGGTGCAAAAGCACTCTTGCTGAGAACAGATGTTGGTGACTCTGGTAGAGAAGGAGTGTTACAGAGAGCAGAGGTTGGAGACTGGGGAGCAGAAGTAGTGTTACAGAGAGCACAGGTTGGAGACTGGGTGCAATAGGAATTTGGCAGAGAGCAGAGGTTGAAGACTGAGGTGCAGAAGGACTGTTAAAGAGAGCAGAGGTTAAAGACTGGGGTGCAGAAGAACTTATAGAGAAAGCAGATGTTGGAGACTGGGGTGCATAAGAACCGTTACAGAGAGCAGAGGTTGGAGACTCAGGTACAGAAGGAGTGTTACAGAGAGCAGAGTTTGGAGACTCCGGTGCAAAAGCACTGTTGCTGAGAACAGATGTTGGAGACTCCGGTACATAAGTAGTGTGACAGAGAGCAGAGGTTGGAGACTGGGGAGCAGAAGTACTGTTACAGAGAGCACAGGTTTGAGACTGGGGTGCAGAAGGACTTTTGAAGACAGCAGAGGTTGGAGACTGGGGTGAAGAAGGCCTATTACAGAGAGCAGATGTTGGAGACTGGGGTGCAGAAGCACTGTTACAATGAGCAGAGTTTACAGACTGGGTTTCAGAAGGGTCTTACAAAAAGCAGAGTTTGAAGACTAAGGAACAGAAGGACTGTTACAGAAAGCAGATGTTGGAGACTGGGGTGCAGAAGGATTGTTGCAGAGCAGAGTTTTTAGACTGAGGTACAGAAAAACTGTTGCAGAGAGCAGATGTTGGAGACAGGGTGCAGAATGATTGTTGCAGAGACTAGAGGTTTGAGACTGGGTTGCAGAAGGACTGTTACTGCGAGCAGATGTTGGAGACGGGTGTGCAGAAGGGTCTTACTGAGAGCACAGTTTGGAGTCTGGGGTGCAGAAGGACTGTTTATGAGAGCAGAGGTTGGAGATTTGGGTGCAGAAGGACTGTTGCAGAGAGCAGAGGTTGGAGATTGGGATATAGAAGGACTGTTGCAGAGAGCAGAGGTTGAAGACTGGGGTGCAGAAGGACTGTTGCAGAGGAAAGGTTTTGCAGAGTGAGGTGCAGAAGGACTGTTATAGAGAGCAGAGTTTGAAGACTGTGGTGCAGAAGGACTGAAAGAGAAAGCAGAGTTTAAAGATTTGTTGCAGGAGGACCCTCACAGAGAACAGAGGTTGAAAACTGTGTTACAGAAGAACCGTTGTACAGAACAAGGTCTGAGAGTGGGATGGAGAGGGACCATTGCAGAGAGCACAGATTGGAGACTGGTGTGAAGAAGGAATGTTACAGAGAGCAGAGATTGGAAACTGGGGTACAGTAGGATCTTACACAGAGCAAAATTTAGAGACTTGGGTGAACAAGGATTGTTTCAGAGAGCTGACGTTGCAGACTGGCATGCAGAAGGATCATTGCAGAGAGCAGATTATGGAGACTGGGGTATAGAAGGACTGTTGCAGGGATCAGATGTTGGATACTAGAGTGCAGAAAGACTTTTGCAGAGAGCAGAGGTTGGAGACTGGGGTGCAAAATGATCGTTGTAGAGAGCAGAGTTTGGAGACTGGGATGTAGAAGAACTGATACAGAGAAGAGAGGGTGGAGACTAAGGTGCTGAAGAAAAGTTACACAGAGCAGAGGTCGGAGACTTGGGTGCAGAGGACTGATACAGAAAGAAGAGGTGAAAGACTGGCGTGCAGAAGGACTGTTAGAGCGAGCAGAGATTGGAGACTGCAGTACAGATGGACTGTTACAGAGAGCATAGGTTGGAGACTGGGGTGCAGAAGACTGTTACAGAGAGCAGAGTTTGTAGACTGGGGTGCAGAAGGATCTTTCAGAGAGCTGAGGTTGGGGACTTTGGTGCAGAATTACTGTTACAGAGAGCGGAGGTTGGAGACTGGGTTGCAGAAGGATCGTTGCAGAGGGAAGAGTTTTCAGACTGAGTTTCAGAGGGACTGTTGCAGATACCAGAATTTGGAGACTTGGGTGTAGAAGAATCTTACAGAGAGTAGAGGTTTGAGACTTGGGTGCAGAAGGACTGTTGCAGAGAGCAGAGGTTAGAGACTAGGGAGCAGAAGGACTGTTACAGATAGCACAGTTACGAGACTGGGTTGCAGAAGGATCTTATAGAGAGCATTTTGGAGACAGAGGTGCAGAAGAAGTGTTACAAGAGCAGAGGTTTAAGACTGGGGTGCTGAAGGATTGTTTTAGAGAGCAGCGTTTTCAGACTGAGGTGCAGAAGTACTGGTGCAGAGAGCAGATGTAGGATCCTGGGTTGCAGAAGGCCTATCAAAGAGAGCAGAGTTATAAAGCTGGGGTGCAGAAAGACTGTTACAGAGAGCACAGTTTGGAGATCGGGGTGAAGAAGGACTGTTACAGAGAGCAGAGTTTGGAGAATTGGTTGCAGAAGGATCATACAGAGAGCAAATTTTGGAGACTGAGGTGCAGAAGGACATTTACTTATAGTAGAGTTTGGAGACTGAGGAGCAGAAGGAACGTTGTAGATAGCAGAGGTTGGAGACTGATGTTCAGACGCATTGTTACAGAGATCACAGGGTAGAGACTGGAGTGCAGAAGGAGTGTTACAGACAGCAGAGTTTGGAGATTGGGGTGCAGAAGAACTGTTACCAAGAGCAGAGGGTGGAGACTGGGGTGCAGAGGACTGTTGCAGAGTGCAGATTTGGAGACTGAGGTGCATAAGAACTGTTACAGAGAGCAGAGTTTGCAGACTTGGGTGCAGAAAGACTAATACAGAAAATAGAGGTTGGAGACTGGGGTGTAGAAGGACCGTTACAGAGAGCAGAGTTTGAAGACTGCTGTACAGAAGGACTGTTACAGGGAGCAGAGGTTGGAGACTGGGGTTCTAGAGGATCATTGCAGAGAGCAGATGTTGTAGACTAGTTTGCAGAAGTATCTTACAGAGAGCATAGGTTGGAGACTGAGCTGCATAAGTACTGTTACAGAGACCAGTGGTTGAAGACTGGGGTGCAGAATGATCGTTGCAGAGAGCAGAGGTTGGAGACTTAGGTGCGGAATGATCGTTTATGAGAGCAGAGGTTGGAGACTATGGTGGAGAACGATACTTACAGAGAGCAGCTGTTGGAGACTGGGGTGCAGAAGGACAGTTACAGAGAGCACAGTTTGGAGACTGGGGTGCAGAAAAAATGTTGCAAATAGTAGAGTTTGGAGACTAGGTTTCAGAAGGACTGTTACAGAGAGCAGAGGTTGAAGACTGAGGTGCAGAAGGACTGTTACAGAGAGCAGAGGTTGGAGACTGGGGTACAGAAGAACTGACACAGAAAGCAGACTTTGGAGACTGTGGTGCAGAAGGACTATTGCAGACAACAGAATTTGGAGACTGGGGTACAGAAGGACTGATGCAGAGATCTGAAGTTGGAGATTTAGGTGCCTAAGATTGTTACAGAGAGCAGAGGTTGGATACTGGGGTGCATATAGACTGTTACAGAGAGTAGAGGTTGGAGACTGAGGTGCAGAAGAATCTTACAGAGAGCAGAGTTTAGAGACGGGTGTGCAGATTAACTGTTGCAGAGAGTAGAGGTTGGAAACTGAGGTGCAGAAAGATCGTTGCAGAGAGAAGAGGTTGGAGACTGGAGTGCAGAAGGTCTGTTACAGAGAGCAGAGTTTGGAAACCGGAGTGCAAAAGGTGTTTTACAGAGAGCAGAGGTTGGAGACTGGGGTGCAAAAAGACTTTTACAGATAGCACAGTTTGGAGACTGAGGTAAAGAAGGATAGTTGCAGAGACCAGAGGTTGGAGCCTGGGGAGAAGAAGGATCATTGCAGAGAGCAGATGTTGGATACTAGGATGCAGAAGCACTGTTACAGAGAGCAGAGGTTGGAGACTGAGGTGCAGAATGATCGTTACAGAGGGCAGAGGTTGGAGACTGAGGTGCAGAAAGACTTTTACAGAAAGCAGAGGTTGGAGACTGGGGTGCAGAAGGATTCTTACAGAAAGCAAAGGATGGAGACTGGGTTGCATAATGAGTGTTACAGAGAGCACAGTTTGCATATTCTGGTTCAGAAGAACTTTTAAAGAGAGAAGAGTATTGAGACTTGGGTTCAGAAGGATTGTTACAGAGTGCAGAGGTTTGATTCGGGTGTTGCAGGACTGTAACAGAGAGTAGAGCTTGGAGACTGGGGTGAAGAAGAACAGTTACAGAGAGCAGAGGTTGGAGATGGCAGTGCAGAAGGCCTGTTAAAGAGAGCACTGGTTGGAGACTGAGGTGCAGAAGGATCATTACAGTGAGAAGAGGTTGGACACTGAGGTGCAGAAGGACTGTTACAGATACCAGAGTTTGGAAATTGAGTTGCAGAAAGATTTTTACAGAGAGCAGAGGTTAGAGACTGAGGTGCAAAAGGACTGTTACAGAAAGCAGAGTTTGAAGACTGGGGTGCAGAAGTAACGTTTCAGAGAGCAGAGGTTGGAGACTGAGGTGCAGAAGGATCTTACAGAAAACAGAGGTTGGATACTGGGGTGCAAAAGGACAGTTACAGAGAGCATAGGTTGGATACTGGGGTGCAAAAGGAATGTTGCAGAGAGCATAGATTTGAGACTGGGGTGCAGAAGAACTGTTGCAGAGAGCAGAGGTTGGAGACTGAGGTGCAGAAGGACTGTTACGAAGAGCAGGGGTTGGATTCTGGGTTGCAGAATGACTGATACACAAAGCAGATTTTGGAGACTGGGGTGCGGAAGCACCGTTACAGAGAGCAGAGTTCGGAGACTAAGGTATGGAAGGACTGTTACAGAGAGCAGATGTTGGAGACTTGGTTGCAGAAGGACTGTTGCAGAGAACAGTAGTTGGAGCCTGGGGTGAAGAAGAATCGTTGCAGAGAGCAGAGTTTTGAGACTTAAGTACAGAAGGTTTGTTACAGAGAGCAGATGTTGGAGACTGGGGTAAAGAAGGCCTGTTACAGAGAGCAGAGGTTGGAGACTGGGGTGCTGAAGGCCTGTTATAGAGAGCAGAGGTTGGAGACTGGGGTCCAGAAAGACTGTTACAGATATCACAGTTTGTAGACTGGTGTGCAGCAGGATATTATACAGAGCAGAGTTTGGAGACTGAGGTGCAGAAGGACTGTTACAGATAGCAGAGGTTGGAGACTGGGTTGCAGAATGATTGTTGCAGAGAGCAGATTTTTAAGAATTAGGTGCAGATGAACTGTTGCAGAGAGCAGATGTTCTAGGGTGGGGTGTAGAAGGTCTCTTTCATTGACCTCAACTTGGAGAATGGGGTGCAGAAGTTTTTTTTCAGGGAGCAGAGTTTGCAGACTGGCGTGCAGAAGGCCTATTACAGATATCTCAGTTTGGAGACTGGTGTGCAAAAGTATATTATAGACAGCAGAGTTTGGTGACTGAGGTGTAGAAGAACTGTTACAGAGAGCAGAGTTTGGAGACTGGGTTGCAGAATGATTGTAGAAGAGAGCAGAGTTTTCAGACTGAGGTGCAGAAGGACTTTTGCAGAGAGCAGATTTTCGAGACTTGGGTGCAGAAAGAGTGTTCCAGAGAGCAGAACTTGGAGACTGTAATGGAGAAGGATTGTTGCAAGGAGCAGATGTTGGAGACTGGGGTGCAGAAGGACTGTTGTAAAGATCAGAGTTTGGAGCCTCGGGTGCAGAAGGACTGTTGTAAAGAACAGAGTTTGGAGACTGAGATGCAGAAGGACTGTTACACAGAGAAGACGATGCAGACTGGGGTGAAGAATTATGATACAGAAAGCTGAGGTGGGAGACTGGGGTTCAGAAGGACCGTTACAGAGAGCAGAGGTTGGAGTCTGGCATGCATAAAAACTGTTTCAGAGAGCAGAGTTTAGAGACTGGGGTGCAAAGGCCTGCTACAGAGAGCAGAGATTGAAGACTGGGTTGCAGAAGGACTGTTATATAGAGCAGAGTTTTGAGGCTGGGTTGCAGAAGGATCTTACAGAGAGCAGAGGTTGGTGACTGAGGTGCAGGACGACAGTTACAGAGAGCAGTGGTTGGAGACAGGGGTGCA
This sequence comes from Ictidomys tridecemlineatus, assembly GCF_052094955.1. NCBI lineage: Eukaryota > Metazoa > Chordata > Mammalia > Rodentia > Sciuridae > Ictidomys > Ictidomys tridecemlineatus. The sequence goes on along the minus strand of NW_027523450.1, from coordinate 7,311 downwards.
GAAGGATCATGCAAAGAGCAGAGGTTTAAGACTGAAGTGCAGAAGGACTGTTACAGAAAGCAGAGGTTGGAGACTGAGGTGCAGAAGGACCATTACAAAGAGCAGAGTTTGGAGACTGCAATACAGAACGACTTTTACAGAGAACAGAGGTTGGAGACTGGAGTGGAGAAGAACTGTTTCAGAGTGCAGATGTTGGAGACTGGTGTGCAGAAGAACTGTTGCAGAGAGCAGTGGTAGGAGACTGAGATGCAGAAAGAATGTTAAAGAGAGCAGAGTTTGGAGACTGGGTACAGAAGGGCTGTTACAAAGAGCAGAGTTTGGAGACTGCGGTGCAGAAGGATTATTACAGAGAGCAGAGGTTGGCGACTGGAGTGCAGTAGGATTATTGCAGAGAGTAGAGGTTGGAGAGTTTTGTGCAGAAGGATCATTGCAGAGAGGAGAGGTTGGAGACTTGGGTGCAGAAGGACGGTTGCAGAGAGCAGATTTTGAGACTGGGATGCAGAAGGATCTTTGCAGAGAGCAGAGATTGGAAACTGGGTTGCAGAAGGACTGTTACACAGAGCAGAGGTTGAAGACTGGAGTGTAGATGGACTGTTGCAGAGAGCACACTTTGGAGACTGGGGTGAAGAAGGACTGTTATAGAGAGTAGATTTTGTAGACCGAGATGCAGAGGACTGTTACAGAAAGCAGAGGTTGGAGACTTGAGTCCAGAATGAACCTTAAAGACAGCGGAGGTTGGAGACTGCAGTACATAAGGACTGTTACAAAGCGCAGAGGTTGGAGGCCAGGGTACAGAAGGACTGTTGCAGAGAGCAGAGGTTGGAGAATGGGATGCAGAAGGACTGTTTCAGAGAGTATATTTTAAAGACTGGGGTTCAGAAGAAGTTTTTCTGAGAGCAGAAGTTAAAGACTTGGGTGCAGAAGGATTGTTGCAGGGAGCAGATGTTGGAGACTGGGGTGAAGAAGAAGTGTTACAGAGATCAGAGTTTTGAGATTGGGTTCAGAAGTATCATACAGAGAGCAGAGGTTGGAGAGTCGGGTACAGACGAACTGTTGCACAGAGCAGAGGTTGGAGACTTGGGTGCAAAAGGACTGTTACAGAGAGCAGAGTTTGGAGACTGGGTGGCAGAAGGATCTTACATAGAGAAGAGGTTGGAGACTGAGGTGCAGAAGAAATGTTACTGAGAGCAATGGTTTGAGACTGGGGTGCAGAAAGATTCTTGCAGAAATCAGAGGTTGGAGACTGAGGTGCAGAAGGATTGTTACACTGAGCAGAGGTTGAAGATTGGGGTGAAGAAGGACTGTTACGATGATCAAAGTTTGGAGACTGGGGTGCAGAAGGACCTTTCAGAGAGCAGAGGATGGATACTGCGATGCAGACGAACTGTTGCACAGCGCAGAGGTTTGAGACTGGGGTGCAGAAGGACTGTTACAGAGACCAGAGTTTGGAGACTGGGTCGCAGAAAGACCTTACATAAAGCTGAGGTTGGAGACTGGGGTGCAGAATTTATGATAACCAGAGCAGAGTTTGTAGACTGGGGTGCAGAAGGACTCTTGCTGAGAACAGAGATTGAGGACTGTCGTGCAGAAGGACCGTTGCAGAGAGGAGAGGTTGGAGACAGGGTAGAGAAGGAATGTTACAGAGAGCAGAGTTTGGAGACTGAGTTGCAGAAGGACTGTTACAGAGAGCAGAGGTTGGAGACTGGGGTGCAGAAGGACTGTTACAGAGAGCAGAGTTTGGAGACAGGGTTGCAACAGGTTCTTACAGAAAGAAGAGGTTGGAGACTGAGGTGGAACAGGACTGTTACAGAGAGCAGAGTTTAGAGCCTGGGGTGCAGAGAAATTGTTGCCGAGATCCGAGTTTTTACACTGAGTTTCAGAAGGACTGTGGGAGATTACAGATGTTGGAGACTGGGGTGCAGAAGCATCTTTGTAGAGAGCAGAGGTTTGAGACTGGTGGGCAGAAGGACTGTTAAAGTGAACAGAGGTTGGAGACTGAGGTGCAGAGGAAACATTGCAGAGAGCAGAGGTGGAGACAGAGGTGCAGAAGGTTGTTACAGAGAGCAGAGGTTGGAGACTGGGGTGCAGAAGGAATGTTGCAGATAGCAGAGGTCGAAGAATGGGGTGAAAAAGAACTGTTGCAGGGAGTAGGTGTTGGAGACTTGTTTGCAGAAGGACTGTTGCAGAGAGGAGAATTTGGAGACTGTGGTGCATAAGGACTGTTACAGAGAGCAGAGGTTTGAGACTGGGGTTCAGAAGGACTGATAAAAAAAGCAAAGTTTGGAGACTTGGGTTCAGAAGGACCGTTGCAGAGAGCAGAGTTCGGAGACTGCAATACACGAGGACTGTTACAGAGAGCAGAGGTTGGAGAATGGTTTATAGAAGAACTGTTTCAGAGTGCAGATGTTGGAGACTGGGGTTCAGAAGAACTGTTGCAGGAAGCAGAGTTTGGAGACTGGGGTGCAGAAGAACTTTCGCATATGCAGAGGTTGGAAACTGAGGTGCAGAAAGAATGTTACAGAGAGAAGAGTTTTGAGACTGGGGTGTAGAAGGACCGGTACAGAGAGCAGAGGTTGGAGACTGTGGTACAGAAGGACTGTTGCATACAGCAGGGGTTAGAGAATTGGGTGCAGAAGGACTTTTACAGAGAGCAGAGGTTAGAGAATGGGGTGCAGAAGTAAGGTTGCAGAGTTCAGAGGTTTGAGACAAAGGTGCAAATGTACTGTTACAGAGAGCAGAGGTTGGAAACCATGGTTCAAAAAAACTTATACAGAAAGCAGAGATTTGAGACTGGGGTGCAGAAGGACCGGTACAGAGAGCAGAGGTTGGAGACTGCGGTACAGAAAGACTGTTACAGAGAGCAGAGGTTTGACACTTGGGAGTAGAAAGACTGTTACAGAGAACAGATGTTGGAGACTGGGTTGCAGTAGGACCTTTGAAGAAAGCAGAGATTTTAGACTGAGTTGGAGAAGAAATGTTACAGAGAGCAGAGTTTGGAAACTTGGGTGCAGAAAGACCTTACAGAGAACAGAGGTTGGAGACTGCGGTGCAGAAAAAGTGTTAAGGAGAGGAGACTTTGGAGACTGGGGTGCAGAAAGACAGTTACAGAGAGCAGATTTTGGAGACTGCGGTGCATAAGGATTGTTGCAGAGAGAAGAGGTTGGAGACAAGGGTGCAGAAGGACGTTTGCAGAGAGCAGAGGTTGGAGTTTTAGGTGCTGAAAAACAGTTACAGAGAGCAGAAATTGGAGACTCGGGTGCAGAATGATCATTGAAGAGAGCAGAAGTTGGAGACAGAGTTGCAGAAGAATCCTTGAAGAGAGCAGAGGTGGAGACTGGGCTGCAGAAGGATTGTTACAGAGAGAAGAGGTCGGAGACTGCGGTGCAGAAGGACTGTTACAGAGAGCACAGTTTGGAGACTGGGGTGCAGAAGGAATGTTGCTAAAAGCAGAGGTTGGAGACTGGGGTGCAGAAGGACTGTTGCAGAGAGCAGACGTTGGAGACTGAGATGCAGAAGGACTGTTACACAGAGCAGACGTTTGAGACTGGGGTGAAGAATTATGATACAGAAAACAAAGGTGTGAGACTGTGGTGCAGAAGGACCGTTAAAAAGAGCAGAGGTTGCAGATTGGCGTGCAGAAGGATTGTTTCAGAGGGCAGAGTTTGGAGAATGGGGTGCATAAGGCCTGCTACAGAGAGCAGAGGTTGGAGACTGGGGTGCAGAAGGATAGTGCAGAGAGCAGAGGTTTCAGACTGAGGTGCAGAAGGACTGTTACAGAAAGCAGAGGTTGGAAATTGGGGTACAGAGGGACCGTTATAGAGAGCAGAGGTTGGAGACTGCGGTATATAAAGACTGTAACAGAGAGCAGAAGTTGGAGTATATGGGGAAGAAGGACTGTTACAGAGAGCACAGGTTGAAGACTGGGGTGCAGAAGAATTGTTACAGAGAGCAGAGGTTGGAGACTGGGGTGCAGAATGACTTTTACACAGAGCAGAGGTTGAAGACTGGGGTGAAGAAGGACTGTTGCAGAGAGCAGAATTTGGAGACAGAGGTTCAGAAGGACTGTTGAGGAGAGGAGATGTTGGAGACTAGGGTGCAGAATGATCGTTGCAGAAAGCAGAGGTTGGAAACTGAGGTGCAAAAAGAGAGTTACAGAGAGCAGAGGTTGGAGACTGGGTTGCAGAACGCCTGTTACAGAGAGCAGAGTGTGGAGAAGGAGTCCAGAAAGACTGCTATAGATCACAGAGTTTAGAGACTGGTTTGAAGAAAAATCTAACAGAGAGCAGATGTTGGAGACCCAGGTGCAGAAGGACTGTTAGAGAGAGTAGAGGTTGGAGACTGTGGTGCAAAAGGATAATAGCAGAGAACAGCGTTTTAAGACTGAGGTGCAGAAGGACTGTTGCAGAGACCACAGGTTGGAGACTGGGGTGCAGAAGGCTTGTTAAAAATAGGAGAGTTCAAAGAAGAGGTGCAGCAGGTCTGCTAGCGAGGGCAGAGGCTGGAGACTGGGTTGCAGAAGGATCTTACAGAGAGCAGATGTTGGAGACTGAGGTGTAAAATGATCGTTGCAGAGAGAAGAGGTTGGAGACTGGGGTGCATAAGGCCTGTTACAGAGAGCAGAGGTTGAAGACTGGGGTGCAGAAGGACTGTTATAGAGAGCAGAGTTAGGGACTGAGTGGCAGAAGGTTCTTACAAACAGCAGAGTTTGGAAACTGAGGTTCAGGAGGACTGTTACAGAGAGCAGTGTCTGGAGACTGGGATTCAGATAGATCCTGCCGAGAGAAGAGGTTTCAGACTGAGGTGTAGATCGACTGTTATAGAGAGCAGAGGTTGGAGACTGAGGTGCAGAAGGACTGTTAATGGGAGCAAATTTTGGAGACTGTGTTGCAGAAGGATCTTACATTGAGCAGAGTTTGAAAACTGAGGTGCAGAAGGACTGTTACAGAGAGCAGATGTTTGAAGTCTTGGTGCAGAAGGATTGTTGCAGAGAGCAAAATTTTCAGATTGAGGTGCAGAAGGACTTTTGCAGAGAGCAGATGTTGGAGCCTGGGGTGTAGAAGTTTCGTTGCAGAGAACAGAAGTTGGAGACTGCCGTACAGAAGGACTGTTATAGAGAGCAGAGGTTTGAGACTGGGGTGCAAAAGAATTTATGTAGAAATTAGAGGTTGCAAACTTGGGTGCTGATGGATCGTTGGGGCGAGCAGAGTATAAAGATTGGGTTGTTGAAGGACTGTTGCAGAGAGCAGAGGTTGGAGACTGGGGTGTAGAAGGACTTTTGCAGAGAACAGACGTTGGAGACTGGGGTGCAGAAGGATCGTTGGTGGGAGCAGAGTATGGAGACTGGGGTGTAGAAGGACTGTTGCAGAGAGCAGAGGTTGGAGACCAAGGTGGAGAATGACTGTAGCAGAAAGCAGATGTTGGAGACTGGGGTGCAAAATGACTGTTGCAGAGAGCAGAAGATGGAGTCTGGGGTGCAGAAGGACTGTTGCAGAGAGGAGAAGTTGCAGACTGAGTTGCAGAAGGACAGTTACAGAGGGAAGAGTTTGGAGACTGTGGTTCAAAACGACTGATACAGAAAGCAGAGGTTGGATACTGGGGTGCATAAGGACCCTTACAGAGAACAGAGGTTGGAGACTGTGGTACAGAAGGACGATTACAGAGAGTAGAGGTTGGAGTCTGGTGTGCATAAGAACCAATGTCGAGAACAGAGTTTGGAGACTGGCGTGCAGAAGGACCCTTGGGGCGATCAGAGTATGGAGACTGGGTTGTAGAAGGACTGTTGCAGAGAGCAGTGATTGGAGACTGAGTTACAGAAGGACTGTTACAGAGAGCAGAAGTTTGAACCTGGGGTGCAGATGGATTATTACAGAGAGAAGAGTGTTCAGACCGAGGTACAGAAGAACTGTTGCAGGAAGCAGATGTTGGAGACTGGGGTTCACAAGGACAGTTGCAGCTAGCAGAGGTTTCAGACTGGGGTGCAGAAGGATCGTTGCAGAGAGCAGAGGTTCGAGACTGAGGTAGAGAAGGATTGTTGCAGAGAGCAGAGGTTCGAGACTGGGACGCAGAAGGATAGTTACAGAGAGCAAAGTTTGGAGACTGGGGTGAAGAAGGACTTTTACAGAGAATACAGGTTGGAGACTGGAGTGCAGAAGAAATGTTGCAAAGAGCAGAGTTTGGAGATTTGTTTGCAGAAAAACTGTTGCAGTAAGAAGAGGTTGGAGACTGAGGTGCAGAAAGACTGTTGCAGGGAGCAGAATTTAAAGACTGGGGTGCAGAAGGACTGTTACAGAAAGCAGAGGTTAGAGACTGGGGTGCAGACGAATTTTACAGAGAGCAATGGTTTGATATTGGGGTGCAGAAGGAATGTTGCAGAGAGCAGATGTTGCAGACTGTGGTGCAGAATGACTGTTGCTTAAAGCAGAGGTTGGAGGCTGAGGTGCTTAAGGACTGTTTCAGAGAGCAGAGGTTGGAGACTGGGGTGCAGAAGGACTTTAACAGAGAGCACAGGATAAATACTGAGGTGCAGAAAAACTGTTGCAGAGAGTAAACTTAGAAGACTGGGGTGCAGAAGGAGTGTTGCAGAGAGAAGAAGTCTGAGACTGAGGTGCAGAAGGACCCTTACAGAGAGCAGAAGTTGGAGACTCTGGTACAGAGGAGTGTTACAGAGAGCAGAGGTTTGAGACAGGTGTGCAGAAGGATCTTACAGCGAGCATACGTTGGAGACTGGGGTGCAGAAGAATCGTTGCAGAGAGCAGAGGTTGGAGACTGGAATGAAGAAGGACTGATACAGATAACAGAGGTTGGAGACTGGGGTGCAGAAGGCCGTTTACAGAGAGCAGAGTTTGAAGACTGTCTTGCAGAAGGACTGTTGCAGAGAGCAGAGGTTTAATACTGGGTTTCAGGAGGATGTTAAAGAGAGCAGAGTTTGGAGACTGAGGTGCAGAAGCACTGTTACAGAGAGAAGAGTTTGGAGACTGAGGTGCAGAAGGACCCTAGCAGAGAGCAGAGGTTGGAGATTCGGGTGCAGAAGTCCCATTACAGAGAGCAGTGCTTGGAGACTGGGGTACAGAAGGACAGTTACAGAGAGCAGAGTTTGAAGACTGGGTTGCAATAGGATCTTACGTAAAGCAGAGTTTGGACACTGAGGTACAGAAGGACTGTTACAGAGAGCAGAGGTTGGAGACTGAGGTGCAGAAAGACTGTTTTAGAGACTGAGGTGTAGAGGACTGTTATAGAGAGCAGAGTTTGGAGACTGGGGAGCAGAAGGACTGATACAGAAAGCAGAGCTTGGTTACTGGGGTGCAGAAGGAC
>NW_027523449.1:0-47777 GCF_052094955.1 Ictidomys tridecemlineatus | reverse complement strand
CAGAAAGATCTTACAGAGAGCAGAGTTATTAGACTGAGGTGCAGAAGGACTGTTACAGAGTGCAGAGGTTGGAGACTCGGGTGCAGAAGGACTGTTAAAGAGAGCAGAGTTCAGAGACTTGGGTGCAGAAGGCCTGTTACAGAGAGAAGAAGATGGAGACTGGTGTGCAGAATGCCTGTTACAGAGAGCAGACTTTGGAGACTGGGGTGCAGAAGTACTGTTACAGAAAGCAGATTTTGGAGACTTATTTTCATAAGGATCATACAGAGAGCAGAGTTTGGAGACTGAGGTTCAGAAGGACTGTTACAGAGAGTAGATTTTGAATACTGAGGTGTAGAAAGACCATGGCAGAGAGCAGAGGTTGGAGACTGAGGTTTAGAATGACTTTTGTGGAGTGCAGAGGATAAAGACTTGGGTGTAGCAAAACTGTTGCAGAGAGAAGAGGTAATAGATTGGGGTGCAGAAAGACTGTTGCAGACAGCAGAATTTGGAGACTGAGGTGCAGAAGGACTGTACAGAGAACAGAGGTTGGAGACATGAGTGCAGAAGGAGTGATAGAGTAAGAAGGGGATGGAGACTGTTGTGCAGAAGGACAGTTACAGAGAGAAGAGTTTGGAAACTGCAGTACAGAATGACTTTTAAGGAGAGCAGAGGTTGGAGACTGGGGTGCAGAAGGACTGTTGCAGTGAGGACGTTGGAGACTGGGGTTCAGAAGGACTGTTGCAGAGAGCATAGGTTGGAGACTGGGGTGCAGTAGTACTATTGAAGATAGCAGAGGTTGCAGATTGAGGTGCAGACGGACTGTTACAGCAGCAGAGTTTGGAGACTGTGGTGCAGAAGGACTGATACAAATGCAGAATTTGGAAACTGGGTTGCAGAAGAACCACTAAAGTAAACAGTGGTTGGAGACTGCGGTACAGAAGGACTATTACAGATTGCAGAGGTTGGAGACTGGGGTGCAAAAGAACTGTTACAGAAAGCAGAGTTTGGAGACTGATTTTCAGAAGGATCATTCAGAGAGCAGAGGTTGGAGACTGAGGTGCAGAAGGACTGTTACAGAGAGTAGATGTTGAAGACTAAGGTGTAGAAAGACCATTGCAGAGAGCAGTGGTCGGAAACTGAGGTGCAGAAGGACTGTTGCGCAGTGCAGAGGTTGGAGACTTGGGTGTAGAAGGACTGTTGCAGAGAGCAGAGGTTGGAGATTGGGGTGCAGAATGACTGTTGCAGAGAGCATAATTTGTAGACTGTGGTGCAGAAGGACTGTACAGAGAGCAGAGTTTGAAGACTTGAGTGCAGAAGGACTGATAGAGAAAGCAGGGGTTGGAGACTGGTGTGCAGAAGGACAGTTACAGAGAGAAGAGTTGGGAAACTGCCGTACAGAAGGACTGTTACAGAGAGCAGAGGTTGGAGACTGGGATGGAGAAGGACTGTTGCAGATATCAGATGTTGGAGACTGGGGTGCAGAAGGACTGTTGAAGAGAGGAGGTTGGAGACTGGGGTGCAGAAAGACTGTTGCAGAGAGTAGGGGTTGGAGATTGGGGTGGAGAAGGACTGTTGCTGAGACCATAATTTGGAGTCTGAGGTGCAGAAGGACTATTACAGAGAGCAGTGGTTAGAGACTTGAGTGCAGAAGTACTGATACCGAAAGCAGAGTTTGGAGACTGGGGTGCAGAAGGACTATTGTAGAGAGCAGATGTTGGAGACTGGGGTGCAGAAAGACTGTTGCATAGAGTAGAGTTTGGAGACTTGGGTACAGAATGACTATTGCAGAGAGTAGAGGTTGGAGATTGTGGTGCAGAAGAACTGTTGCAGAGAGTAGAGGTTGAAGACTGGGGTTGAGAAAGACTGTTGCAGAGAGTAGCATTTGGAGATTGGGGTGCCACAGGACTGTTGCAGATAGCAGAGGTTGGAGACTGAAATGGAGAAGGAATATTACAGAGAGCAAAGTTTGGAGACTGGGGTAGATAAGTACTGATACAGAAAGCAGAGGTTGGAGACTGGGGTGCAGAAGGAGTATTGCAGAGAGCAGAGGTTGCAGACTGATGTGCAGAAGGACTGTTATAGCAGCGGAGTTTGGAGACTATGGTGCAGACAGACTGATACAGAAAGCAGAGGTTTGAAACTAGGGTGCAGAAGGACCATTAAAGAAAACATGGGATCCAACATGGAGGCCGGCGAGGAAGCAGCAATTCCAACGTCTCCACTTTAACAGCATAAGAAAGACCCATTGGAACAGCGGCAGCCTAACTACGGAGGAAATTCTAGCATAATTCCCTTAAGAAGAGAGCTGCCGTGAACTGGTAGGTTTATTGGAAGTGACAGTTTTTCCCAGAGAAGTGGATCTTGGACTGCCAAGCGGGCACAGAAGTCTAGTCCCTCAGCCATCAGCTGTTCCGGCAAGCGGCTCCCCCAGGAGGCTTAGCTCTAGCTCTGGGAGGAGCCGCCTCACCTTCCCTGTTCCTAACCACGCGGCCACAGCTACCTGGCTCTACAGGTAGCCCCGCAGTGGGTGCAGAAATCAACTTCTGCAACCAGAAACCACTTTTGCCAACGGCAGACACCTGGAGCGACTTAGCCAGCCCCGCCCGAACTGGAATTCGGCCTCCGCCATCCGGGCTCCCCAGGGAGGCCTAGTGCTCGCTCTGGGAGCAGCCACCTCACCCACCCAGTCCCTAACCACACGGCCACAGCTACCCGGCTAGACAGGTGGCCCCGCTGTGGGTGCAGAAATCAAGTTCTTCTGCAACCAGCAGCTGCTTTTGCAAGCGGCGGACACCCGGAGCGACTTGGCCCGCTCCGCCCAAACCGGAATTTGGCCTCCGCCATCCGGGCTCCCCTGGGAGGCCTAGTGCTCGCTCTGGGAACAGCCGCCTCACCTGCCCGTTCCTAACCACAAGGTCGCAGCTACCCGCTCTACAGGTGCCCCCCCCCGGCGGGCGCAGAGGTCCAATCCCGCAACCACCAGCAGCTACTGAAAGCGACGGCGGCCCAGAGCGGAGTGGCAGCCCAAACCGGCAGACGCCTCTGCCATGTTGTCTCTCCCGGGAGGCCTGCTCTCGCTTGGCGAACAGCCAAACCACTCGCCCGGATCTTAACCACGCAGACACAGCTACTCCGCTCTTCACGTTGCTCTCGGTGGCCCGACTCAGCTAGAAGGGTCCCCGCATTGCTCAGCACATGGCCATGCCCTCCGGACTGTGCTAATAGCCCCGCCCACCTGGCGAACTACCGGGAAACTTCAAAATCTCTCTGTGGGCATGACCGCAAGGACCAAAGGACTCTCGACACCCAACTCCCCTTACTGCCAGAGTCAGGCAGACCTGAGACCCACAAACGGAACAGGCCTAGAGGCCTGCCAGCATGGTAGATACGCCACTCCAATTGGAGTAGGGGCAGAGCAGAGCAGCCACCCGCATCCGGATCAGGCCCAACGACCCAAGGGGGTGATAGTCATATCACCACAATTGGAGGGGGGGCAGAGCAGAGCCTCCACCTACACCCGCAGGGTGGGCAGACCTGCGAACAACCAGCAGAGCAGGCCTAGCGGCCCGCCAGCACAGTATTGAGATCACCCCAACTAGAGAAGGAGCACAGCCACTACCCGTTCTGCAAGGGAGATTTTTCAACAAAGAGAAATAAAAATAATTAGGGGGAAAAACTCATAAACACAACAGTTTCACCAAGCAGAAAGGAACGTTAGCAGCATGAAAAGACAAGGAAAGAAAGGACCACAAGCAATGCAGGTCAACTCAACTTTAGAAGAGGTAATAGCTGCAACAGATGGAATGTCAGATAAAGAGTTCAGGATATATATGCTTCAGGTGATCTGGAGTCTCAAGGAAGACATGAGACAGCAAAATCAGACAATGAAAGATCACATTGACAAAAAAATCCAGGAAGTAAAAGATCAATTTCACAGGGAGATAGAGGTAATATAAAACAAACAAATTGAAATCCTAGAAATGCAGGAAACAATAAACCAACTTAAAAACTTAATTGAGAATACTACCAGCAGAGTAGATTACTTAGAAGAGAGAACATCAGGCAATGAAGACAAAATATTTCAACTGGAAAAGAACATAGACAGCTCAACAAGTCTGCTAAGAAACCATGAGCAGAACATGCAAGAATTATGAGACAATACCAAAAGACCAAATTTAAGAGTCATTGGGCTACAGGAAGGCACAGAGCTCCATACCAAAGGAATAAACAGTCTATTCAGTGAAATAATACGAGAAAACTTCCCAGACTTGAAGAATGAGACAGAATCCCAAATCCTAGAATCCTATCAGGATGCCGAATGTGCAAAATCATAAGAGATCCCACACCTAGACACATTATAATGAAGATGTCCAACATACAGAATAAGGAGAGAATTTTAAAAGCTGCAAGAGAAAGAAAGCAGATTACATTTAGGGGCAAACCAATCAGGATAACAGCTGATCTCTCAACACAGACTCTGAAAGCTAGAAGATCCTGGAATAACATATTTCAAACACTGAAAGAAAATGGGTTCCAACCAAGAATCGTGTATCCGGCGAAATTAAGCTTCAGGATAGAAGATAAAATTAAAACCTTCCAGGATAAACAAAAGTTAAAAGAATTCGCAGCTAGAAAACCATCTCTTAAAAAAATCTTTTGCAAAACATTACGGGAAGAGGAAATGGACAATAACTTTGAAAACCAACAATGGGAGGTAGGACAGTAAAGGGGGAAAGTAGTCAAAGTGAATAACAAATCAGGTTTAGTAACATCAATAAACAAATATGGCTAGAAGAACAAACCATATCTCAATAATAACCCTAAATGTTAATGGCTTAAACTCACCAATGAAGAGACACAGGCTAGTAGAATGGATCACAAAACAAGACCCAACAATATGCTGCCCACAGGAGATGCATCTGATAGGAAAAAATATCCATAGACTGAAGGTGAAAGGTTGGGAAAAATCATACCACACATATGGACTGCGGAAACAAGCCGGGGTGTCCATACTTATATCTAATAAAATAGATTTCAAGCCAAAGTTAATCAAAAGGGATAAAGAAGGACACTTCATACTGCTCAAGGGAACCATACACCAACAAGACATAACAATCATAAATATATATGCCCCAAATAATGGTGCAGCTGTGTTCATCAAGCAAACTCTTCTCAAGTTCAAGAGTCTAATAGATCACCATACAATAATCATGGAGACTTCAACACACCTCTCTCACCACTGGACAGATCTTCCAAACAAAAGTTTAATAAGGAAACTATAGAACTCAATAACACAATTAATAACCTAGACTTAATTGATATATATAGACTATACACCTAACATCAAGTAGTTACACCTTTTTCTCAGCAGCACATGGAACCTTCTAAAAAATAGACCATATATTATGTCACAGGGCAACTCTTAGACAATATAAAGGGGTAGAGATAATACAATGCACCTCATTTGATCATAATAGAATAAAACTGAAAATCAATGATAAAAGAAAGAAGGAAAAATCAAGCATAACTTGGAGAATGAACAATAGGATGCTGAATGATCAATGGGTTTTAAAAGACATCAAGGAGGAAATTAAAAACTTCCTAGAGTTAAATGAAAACACAGACACAACATATCGGAATCTATGGGACACATTGAAAAAGCAGTTCTAAGACGAAAATTCATTGCTTGGAGATCATTCCTCAAAAAGGAAAAAAAAAAACAAATAAATGATCTCTTACTTTATCTCAAAATCCTAGAAAAAGAAGAGCAAAACAACAGCAAAAAAAAGTAGAGGCAAGAAATAATTAAAATCACAGCTGAAAATTAATGAAATTAAAACAAAAGAAACAATTGACAAAACTAAAAGTTGGTTCCTTTGAAAAAATAAATAAAATTGACAGACCCTTAGCCATGCTAAAGAAGAGAAGAAGAGAGAGAACTCAAATTACTAACATAAGGGATGAAAAAGGCAATATTACAACAGACACTTCAGAAATACAGAAGATAATCAGAAATTATTTTGAATCTTTATATGCTAATAAAATAGAAGATAATGAAGGCATAGATAAATTCCTTAAGTCTTATGATCTGCCCAGATTGAGTCAGGAGGATATAGACAACCTAAACAGACCAATAACAATAGAGGAAATAGAAGAAACCATCAAAAGATTACCAACTAAGAAAAGCCCAGGACCGGATGGGTATACAGCAGAGTTTTACAAAACCTTTAAAGAGGAACTAACACCAATACTTTTCAAGCTATTTCAGGAAATAGAAAAAGAGGGAGAACTTCCAAATTCATTCTACGAGGCCAACATCACCCTGATTCCGAAACCAGACAAAGACACTTCAAAAGAAAGAAAACTACAGACCAATATCTCTAATGAACCTTGACGCAAAAATCCTCAATAAAATTCTGGCAAATCGGATTCAAATACAAAAAAATTATACACCATGATCAAGTAGGATTCATCCCTGGGATGCAAGGCTGGTGCAATATACAGAAATCAATAAATGTTATTCACCACATCAATAGACTTAAAAATAAGAACCATGTTATCATCTTGATAGATGCAGAAAAAGCATTCGACAAAGTACAGTATCCCTTTATGTTCAAAACTCTAAAAAAATTAGGGATAACCGGAACATACTTCAACATTGTAAAAGCAATCTATGATAAGCCACAGCCAGCATCATTATGAATGGAGAATAATTGAAGGCATTCCCTCTAAGATCTGGTACAAGAAAGGGATGCCCTCTCTCACCACTTCTGTTCAACATAGTCCTTGAAACACTGGCCAGAGCAATTAGACAGACGAAAGAAATTAAAGGCATAAGAATAGGAAGAGAAGAACTTAAATTATCAATATTTGCAGATGATGTGATCCTATACCTAGCAGACCCAAAAGGGTCTACAAAGAAGCTATTAGAGCTAATAAATGAATTCAGCAAAGTGGCAGGATATAAGATCAACATGCATAAATCAAAGGCATTTCTGTATATCAGCGACAAATCCTCTGAAACGGAAATGAGGACAACTACTCCATTTACAATATCCCCACAAAAAATAAAATACTTGGGAATCAACCTAACAAAAGAGGTGAAAAACTTATATAATGAAAATTACAGAACCCTAAAGAAAGACATAGAAAAAGACATTAGAAGATGAAGAAATATACCACGCTCATGGATAGGCAGAACTAACATCATCAAAATGGCAATATTACCAAAAGTTCTCTATAAGTTCAATGCAATACCAATCAAAATCCCAACAGCATTTCTTGTAGAAATAGATAAAAGAATCATGAAATTCATATAGAATAATAAAAGACCCAGAATAGCAAAAACAATGCTAAACAGGAAGTGTGAGTCAGGTGGTATAGCGATACCAGACTTCAAACTATACTACAGAGCAATAGTAACAAAAACAGCATGGTACTGGTACCAAAACAGGCGGGTGGACCAATGGTACAGAATAGAGGACACAGTAACCAATCCGCAAAACTACAACTACCTTATATTTGATAAAGGGGCTAAAAGCATGCAATGGAGGAAGGATAGCATCTTCAACAAATGGTGCTGGGAAAACTGGAAATCCATTTGCATCAAAGTGAATCTCAATCCCTACCTCTAGCCATGCACAAAAGTTAACTCAAAATGAATCAAGGAGCTTGATATTAAATCAGAGACATGGCATCTGATAGAAGAAAAAGCTGGCTACAATCTACATACTGTGGGATCGGGCCCCAAATTCCTCAATAGGACACCCATAGCGCAAGAGTTAACAACTAGAATCAAAAAATGGAACTTACTCAAACTAAAAAGTTTTTTTCTCAGCAAAAGAAACAATAAGAGAGATAAATAGGGAGCCTACATCCTGGGAACAAATGTTTAATCCACAAACTTCAGATAGAGCCATAATAACCAGAATATAAAAAGAACTCAAAAAATTAGACAATAAGATAACAAATAACCCAATCAATAAATGGGCCAAGGACCTGAATAGACACTTCTCAGAGGAGGACATACAATCAATCAATAAGTACATGAAGAAATGCTCACCATCGCTAGCAGTCAGAGAAATGCAAATCAAAACTACCCTAAGATACCATCTCACTCTAGTAAGATTGGCACCTATTAGGAAGTCAAACAACAATAAGTGCTGGAGAGTATGCGGAGAAAAGGGCACTCTTGTTCATTGCTGATGGGACTGCAAATTGGTGCAGCCAATTTGGAAAGCAGTATGGAGATTTCTTGGAAAGCTGGGAATGGAACCACCATTTGACCCAGCTATTCCCCTTCTCGGTCTATTTCCTAAAGACTTAAAAAGAGCATGCTACAGGGACACTGCTGCATCGATGTTCATAGCAGCACAATTCACGATAGCAAGATTGTGGAACAAACCTAGATGCCCTTCAATAGATGAATGGATACAAAAATGTGGCATTTATACACAATGGAGTATTACTCTGCATTAAGAAACGACAAAATCATATAATTTGGAGGGAAATTGATGGCATTAGAGCATATTATGCTAAGTGAAGCTAGTCAATCGTTAAAAAACAAACACCAAATGACCACTTTGATATAAGGGGAGTAAACAAGGACAGGGTAGGGACGAATAGCTTGAGAAGAAAATTTACATTAAACAGAAATGAGAGGTGGGAGGAAAAGGGAGTGAGAAGGGAAATCGCATGGAAATGGAAGGCGATCCTCAGGGTTATTCAAAATGATATATAAGAGGAAAGGAGGGGTAAGACAAGATAATACAAATGGAAGAAATGATTTACAGTAGAAGAGGTAGAGAGAGAAAAGGGAGGGGAGGGGAGGGGAGGGGAGGGGGGATAGTAGAGAATAGGACTGACAGCAGAATACATCAGACACTAAAAAAGCAATATGTCAATAAATGGAAGGATAACTGATGTGATACAGCAATCTGTATACGGGGTAAAGTTGGGAGTTCATAACCCGCTTGAATCAAACTGTGAAATATGATGTATTAAGAACTGTGTAATGTTTTGAACGAACAACAATAAAAAAAATTAAAAAAAAAAGAAAACAGAGGTTGGAGACTTCAGGACAGAAGAACTGTTAAAGAGAGCAGAGGTTAGAGACTTGGGTGCAGAAGAAGTGTTGTAGAAAACAGAGGTTGGAGACTGGGGTGCAGAGGGACCATTGCAGAGAGCAGAGTTTGGAGACTGAGGTGCAGAAAGACTGTTGCAGTTAGCAGATATTGGAGACTTTGTGTAGAAGGACTGTTGCAGAGAGAAGAGGTTGGAGATTGGGGTGCACAAGGACTGTTGCAGAGAGCAGAATTTGGACACTGATGTGCAGAAGGACTGTTACAGAGAGCAGAGTTTGGAGACTTGATTGCAGAAGGACTGATACAGAAAGCAGAAGTTTGAGACTGGGGTTCAGAAGGACCGTTACAGAGAGAAGTGTCTGGAAACTGCAGAACAGAAGGACTGTTACAGAGATCAGAGGTTGGAGACTGGCGTGGAGAAGGGACTGTAGCAGAGATCAGATGTTAAAGATTGCGGTTCAGAAGGACTGTTGCAGAGAGGAGGTTGGAGACTGGGGTGCAGAAGGACTGTTGCAGAGAGTAGGGGTTAGAGACTTGGGTGCAGAAGGACTGTTGCGGAGAGAAGACGTTGGAGATTGGGGTGAAAAAGGACTGTTGCTGAGACCAAAATTTGGTGTCTGAGGTGCAGAAAAACTGTTAAAGAGAGCAGTGGTTAGAGACTTGAGTGCAGAAGTACTGATACAAAAAGCAGAGATTGGAGACTGTGTTGGAGAAGGACTAATGTAGAGAGCAGATGTTGGAGACTGGGGTGCAGAAAGACTGTTGCATAGAGTAGAGGTTGGAGACTTAAGTGCAGAAGGACTATTGCAGAGAGTAGAGGTTGGAGACTGGGGTGGAGAAAGACTGTTGCAAAGAGTAGCATTTGGAGATTGGGGTGCCACAGGACTGTTGCAGAGAGCAGAGGTTGGAGACTGAAGTGAAGAAGGACTGTTACAGAGAGCAGAGGTGGAGAATGGGGTGAAGAAGGACTGATACAGAAAGCAGAGTTTTGAAACTAGAGTGCAGCAGGACCATTATACTAAACAGAGGTTGGAGACATCAGAACATAAGGACTGTTACAGAGAACAGAGGTTGGAGACTTGGGTGCAGAAAAAGTGTTGTAGAAAACAGAGGTTGGAGACTGGGGTGCAGAAGGACCATTGCAGAGAGAAGACTTGGAGACTGATGTTCAGAAGGATTGATACAGAGAGCAGAGGATGGAGACTGGGGTGCAGTAGGACTATTAAAGAGAGCAGAGGTTGGAGACTGTGGTGCAGCATAACTCTTGAAGAGAGCAGAGGTTGGAGTCTGACGTGCAGAAGGACTGATACAGAAAGCAGAGTTTGGAGACTGGGGTGCAGAAGGACCATTACAGAGAGCAGTGGTTTGAAACTACAGTACAGAAGGACTGTGACAAAGAGCAAAGTTTGGAGACTGGGGTGTAGAAGTACTGTTAAGGAGAGAAAAGTTTGGAGAATGGGGTGCAGAATAAGTGTTGTAGAGAACAGAGGTTGGAGACTCGGGTGTAGAAAGACAATTGTAGAAAGCTGGAGTTTGGAGATTGGGGCACAGAAAGACTGTTGCGGAAAGCAGAGGTTGGAGTCTGAGGTGCAAAAAAACTGTTACAGAAAGCAGAGTTTGTAGAATGAGAGCAGAAGGATCGTTACAGAGAGCAGAGTTTGGAGACTGCAGTAAAGAAGGACTGTTACAGAGAGCAGAGGTTGGAGACTGGGGTGGAGAAGGATTGTGGCAGAGAGCAGATTTTGGAGACTGTGTGCAGAAGGACTGTTGCAGAGAGCAAGGTTGAAGACTGGGGTGCAGAAGGACTGTTGCAGAGAGCAGAGGTTGCAGAGTGAGGTGCATAAGGACTATTACAAAGAGCAGAGTTTGGAAAATGTGTTGCAGAAGGACTGATTCAGAAAGCAAAGGTTGGAGACTGGGGTTAAGAAGGACCCTTACAGAGAATAGAGGTTGAAGACCCTTGTACATAAGAACTGTTGTGGAGAACAGAGGTTGGAGACTGGGGTGCAGAGGGACCATTGCAGAGAGCAGAGTTTGGAGACTGAGGTGCAGAAAGACTGTTGCAGTTAGCAGATATTGGAGACTTGGGTGTAGAAGGACTGTTGCAGAGAGAAGAGGTTGGAGATTGGGGTGCAGAAGGACTGTTGCAGAGAGCAGAATTTGGATACTGAGGTGCAGAAGGACTGTTACAGAGAGCAGAGGTTGAGACTTGATTGCAGAAGGACTGATACAGACAGCAGAGGTTTGAGACTGGGGTGCAGAAGGACCGTTACAGAGAGAAGTGTTTGGAAACTGCAGTACAGAAGGACTATTACAGAGAGCAGAGGTTGGGGACTGTGGTAGAGAAGAACTGTTGCAGAGATCAAATGTTGGAGACTGGTGTGCAGAAGAACTGTTGCAGAGAGTAGAGGTTTGAGATTGGGGTGTAGAAGAACTGTTACAGAGAGGAGAGGTTGCAGACTGGGGTGCAGTAGGACCGTTGCAGACAGGAGAGGTGGGAGACTGAGGTGCAGAACGATTGTTACAGAGTGCAGAGGAAGGTTACTGAGGTACAGAAGGACTGATCCAAAAAGCAGAGGTTGGAGACTGGGGAGCAGAATGAGTGTTACAGAGAGCAGAGTTTAGAGATTGGGGTGTAGAAGCACTGTTACAGAGAAAAGCTGTTGGAGACTGGGGTGAAGAAGGCCTGTTACAGAGAGCAAAAGGTGAAGACTCAGGTGCAGAAAGACTGTTGCAGAGAGCAGAGGTTGGAGACTGGGTTGCAGAAGGACCGTTTCAGAGAGCAGAGTTTGGAGACTGCAGCACAGAAGGACTGTTACAGAGAGTAGAGCTTGGAGACTAGGGTGCAGAAGGAATGTTACAGATAACAAAGTTTGGAAACTGGGGTGCAGAAGGATCTTATGGAGACCAGAAGTTAAAGACTGGGGTGCAGAAGGACTGTTGCAGAGAGCAGACGTTGGAGACTGGGGTGCAGAAAGATCGTTGCAGAGAGTAGAGGTTAGAGACTTGTGTGTAGAAGAACTGTTGAAGAGAGCAGATGTTTGAGACTGGGGTGTAGAAGGACTGTTGCAGAGAGCAGAGGTTGGAAACTGGGGTGCAAAAGGAACGTTACAGAGAGCAGAGTTTGAAGAGTGCAATACAGAAAGACTGTTTGGAGACAGAAGTGCAGAAGGACTATTGCAGAGAAAAGGGTTTGGAGACTGGGGTGCAGAAGAAAAGATGCAGAGAGCAGAGGATGGAGACTAAGGTGCAGAAGGACTTTTACAGAGAGCAGAGTTTGAAGACTGGGGTGCCCAAGGACTGTTACAGAAAGCAGAGTTTGGAGACTTTTTTTCAGAAGGATCATACAGAGAGCAGAGGTTGGAGAGTTGGGTGCAGAAGGATCGAGGAAGAGAGTAAAAGTTGGACACTTAGTTGTAGAAGAATCATTGCAGAGAGCAAAGTGGAGAAGGACCATAACAGAGAGAAGAGGTGGGAGACTGGGGTGCAGAAGGAAAGTTACAGAGAGCACAGTTTGGAAACTGGGGTGCAGATAGAATTTTGCAAGAAGCAGAGTTTGGATTCTGGGGTGGAGAAGGACTGTTGCAGAGAGAAGAGGTTGGAGACTGAGATGCAGAAGAACTGCTACACATAGAAGACTTTGGAGACTGGGTGAAAAATCATGATATAGAAAGCAGAGATGGGAGACTGGGGTGCAGAAGGATTGTTACAGAGAGCAGAGGTTGGAGACTCGTGTGCCGAAGGACTGTTACAAAGAGCAGAGGTTGAAGACTTGTGTGTAGCAGGACTGTTGCAGAGAGCAGAGGTTGCAGACTTGGGTGCAGAAGGACTGATACAGAGAGCAGAGTTTGGAGACTGGGTTGTAGAAGGCCTGTTACAGAGAGCAGAGGTTGGAGACTGGGTGCAGAAGGGCTGTTACAGAGATCAGAGTTTGGAGACTGGTGTGCAGAAGGATCGTTCCAGAGAGCAGATTTTTGAGGCTTGAGTGCAGAAGGATGGTTGCTGAGAGCAGATGATGGAGACTGGATGAAGAAGGACTTTTGCAGAGAGCAGAGTTTTGACACTGGGTAACAGAAGGACTTTTACACAGAGCAGAGGTTGAAAACTGGGGTGTAGAAGAACTGTTTCAGAGAGCAGAGTTTGGAGACTGGGGTAGAGAAGGACTGTTACAGAGAGAAGATGTTTGAGACTGAGATGCAGAAAGACTGTTACAAAGAGCAGAGTTTATAGATTGGGGTGCAGAAGGACTTCTTCAGAGAGTAGATGTTGGAGAGTGGGGTGCAGAAGAACTGTTGCAGAGAGCCGAAGTTTGAGACTGGGGTGCAGAAGGATTGTTGCAGGTCGTAGAAGTTGGATATGACGTGCTGAAGAACTCTTGAAGAAAACAGAGTTTGGAGAATGGGGTGCAGAAGGACGGTTGCAGAGAGCAGATGTTGGAGACTGAGGTGCAGAAGGATTTTTACAGAGAGCAGAGGTTGGAGACTGAGGTGAAGAAGGCCTGTTACAAAGATCATAGTTTGGAGACTGGGGTGCAGAAAAATCTTTAAAAGAGCAGAGGTTGGAGACTGGGGTGCAGACGAACTGTTGCACAGAGTAGAAGTTGGAGACTGGGGTAGAGAAGGACTGTTACAGAGAGGTTGGAGACTTGGGTGCAGAAAGACTGTTGCAGAGAGCAGAATTTGGAGACTCAGGTGCAGAAGGACTGTTACAGAGAGCAGAGTTTGGAGACTGGAATGCAGAAGGACCGTCTCAGAGAGCAGAGTTTAGAGACTAGGGTACAGAAAGACTGTTGCAGAGAGCAGATGTTTTAGACTGTGGTTAAGAAGAACTTTAGAAGAGAGCAGAAGTTAGAGAATGGGGTGCAGAAGTAAGGTTGCAGAGAGCAGAGTTTGGAGAAAGAGGTGCAGAAGGACTATTACAGAGAGCAGAGGTTTGAAACAGTGGTGGAGAAGGACTGATACAGAAAGCAGAGGTTTGAGATTGTGGATCAGAAGGACTGTTACAGAGAGCAGAGGTTGAAGACTGTGGTACAGAAGGACTGTTACAGAGAGAAGAGGTTGGAGAATGGGGAGCAGAAGAACTGTTGCAGAGAATAGAGTTTGGAGACTGGGGTGCAGCAGGACCGGTGCAGAATCCAGAGGTTGAAGACTGTGTGAAAAAGTAAATGTTACAGAGAGCAGAGTTTTAAAAGTGGAATGCAGAAGGATCGTACAGATAGCAGAGATTGTAGACCGAGGTGCAGCAAGACTGTTACAGAGAGAAGAGGTTGGAGACTGGGGTGCAGAAAGATCGTTGCAGACAGCAGAGTTTCCAGACTGAGGCACAGAAGGACTGTTGGTGAGAGCAGATGTTGGAGACTTGGGTGCAGAAGAACTGTTGCTGAGAGAAGATTCTGGAGACTGGGATGCAGAAAGATAATTGCAGAGAGCAGAGGTTGGACACTGGGGTGCAGAAGGACTGTTACACAAAGCAGAGGTTGGAGGCTGGGGTGAAGAAGGACTTTTTCAAAGAGCAGATGTTAGAGACTTAGGTGCAGAAGGACTGTTGCAGAGAGCAGATGTTAAAGACTGGGATGCAGATGGATTATTACAGAGAGCAGAGGTTGGACACTGGTGTGCAGAAGGACTGTTACACAGAGTAGAGGTTGGAGACTTGGGTGAAGAAGGACTGTTGCAGGGAGCAAGTGTTGGAGACTTGGGTGCAGAAGGACTGTTTCAGAGAGCAGAATTTGTAGACTGAGGTTTAGAAGGACTGTTGCAGATAGCAGAGTTTGGAGACTGGGGTGCAGAAGGACTGATACACAAAGCAGAGTTTGGAGACTGGGGTGCAGAAGGACCGTTAGAGAGAGTAGAGTTTGGAGACTGCAATACAGAGGACTGTTTTAAGAGAGAAGAGGTTGGAGATTGGGGTGCAGAAGAACTGTTTCAGAGAGCAGCGGTTGGAGACTGAGGTACAGAAAGAATGTTACAGAGAACAAAGTTTGGAGACAGGGGTACAGAATTACTGATACAGAAAGAAGAGGTTAGAAACTGGGGTACAGTAGGACCGTTACAGAGAGCAGAGGTTAAAGACTGCGGTACAGAAGGACTGTTATAGAGAGCAGAGTTGGAGAATGGGGAGCAGAAGAACTTTTGAAGAGAACAGAGTTTGGAGACTGGGGTGCAGAAGGACCGGTGCAGAATCCAGAGGTTGGAGACTGTGGTGGAAAAGTAATGTTACAGAGAGCAGAGTTTGAAAACTGGGATGCAGAAGGATCTTACAGAGAGCAAAGTTTGGAGACAGGTGTGCAGAAGGACTGTTGAGAAGAGGAGACGTTGGAGACTGGGGTGCAGAAAGATCATTGCAGAGAGCAGAGGTTGGAGACTGAGGTGCAATAAGATTGTTACAGAGAGTAGACTTTGAAGATTGGGGTGCAAAAGGCCTGTTACAGATAGCAGAGGTTGGAATCTTGGGGTGCAGAATAACTGTTACAGAGAGCAGAGATTTTAGAGAAGGTTGCAGAAGGATCTTACAGAGAGCAAAGATTTTAGACCTAGGTGCAGCAGGACTTTTACAGAGAGCAGAGGTACGAGACTGGGGTGCAGAAGACCTGTTACGGAGAGCAGAGTTTGGAGACTGGGGTGAAGAAGGACTAATACAGAGGGCAGAGATTTTAGACTGGGTTGCAGAAGGATCTAACAGAGAGCAGATGTTGGAGACTGAGGTGTAGAATGATGGTTGCAGAGAGAAGAGTTTGGAGACTGGGGTGCTGAAGGCCTGTTACAGAGAGCAGAGTTTGAAGACTGGGGTGCAGAAGTATTGTTATAGAGAGCAGAGTTAGGATACTGGGTGGCAGAAGGATCTTACAGAGAGCAGAGTTTTAGACTGAGGTAAAAGAGGACTGTATAGAGAGAAGTAGTTGGAGACTGGGGTGCAGAGAGATCGTGCAGAAAGAAGAGGTTTGAGACTGAGGTGTAGAAGGACTTTTACAGAGAGCAGAGGTTGGAGACTGAGGTGCAGAAGGACTGTTACAAGGAGCAAATTTTGGAGACTGTGTTGCAGAAAAATCTTACATAGAGCAGAGTTTGGAGACTGAGGTGCAGAAAAACTGTTACAGAAAGCAGTGGTTGGAGACTGGGGTGCAGAAGGACTGTTACACAGATCAGAGGTTGAAGACTGGGTTGTAGAAGGATTGTTGCAGAGAGGAGAGGTTGGAGACTTTGGTGCAGAAAGACTGTTGCAGAGAGCAGAATTTGGAGACTCAGGTGCAGAAGGATTGTTACAGAAAGCAGAGTTTGGAGACTGAGGTGCAGAAGGACTGTTGCAGAGAGCAGATGTTTTAGACTGTAGTTCAAAAGAACTGTAGTAGAGAGCAGAGGTTGGAGAATGGTGTGCAGAAGGACTATTACAGAGAGCAGAGTTTGTAAACAGTGGTGCATAAGGACTGATACAGAAAGTAGAGGTTTGAGTTTGTTGTGCAGAAGGACTGTTACAGAGAGCAGAGGTTGAAGACTGCAGTACAGAAGGACTGTTACAGAGAGCAGAGGTTGGAGAATGGGGAGCAGAACTGTTGCAGAGAACAGAGTTTGGAGACTGGGGTGCAGCAGGACCGGTGCAGAAACCAGAGGTTGGAGACTGTGGTGGAAAAGTAATGTTACAGAGAGCAGATGTTGGAGACTTGGGTGCAGAAGAACTGTTGCTGAGAACAGATTCTGGAGACTGGAATTCAGAAGGATCATTGCAGAGAGCAGAGGTTGGACACTGGGGTGCAGAAGGACTGTTACACAGAGTAGAGGTTGGAGACTGGGGTGAAGGAGGACTTTTTCAGAGAGCAGATGTTAGAGACTTAGGTGCAGAAGGACTGTTGCAGAGAGCAGATGTTGGAGACTGGGATGGTAGAAGGATTATTGCAGAGAGCAGAGGTTGGACACTGGGGTGCAGAAAGACTGTTACACAGAGTAGAGGTTGGAGACTGGGGTGAAGAAGGACTGTTGCAGGGAGCAGGTGTTGGAGACTTGGGTGCAGAAGGACTGTTGCAGAGAGCAGAATTTGTAGACTGAGGTTCAGAAGGACTTTGCAGATAGCAGAGTTTGAAGACTGGGGTGCAGAAGGACTGATACACAAAGCAGAGTTTGGAGACTGGGGTGCAGAAGGACCGTTAGAGAGAGCAGAGTTTGGAGACTGCAATACAGGAGGACTGTTTAAAAGAGAAGAGGTTGGAGATTGGGGTGGAGAAGAACTGTTTCAGAGTGCAGATGTTGAAGACTGGGGTACAGAAAAACTGTTGCAGAGAGCAGCGGTTGGAGGCTGAGGTGCAGAAAGAATGTTACAGAGAGCAAAGTTTGGAGACAGGGGTACAGAATTACTGATACAGAAAGAAGAGGTTGGAGACTGGGGTGCAGAAGGACCATTACAGAGAGCCGAGGTTGGAGACGGAGGTTCAGAAGGACTGTTGCAGAGAGCAGAGATTAGATAATGGGGTGTTGAAGGACTGTTAAAGAGAGCAGAGTTTGGAGACTAGGGTACAGAAGGACCGGTGCAGAATCCAGAGGTTGGAGACTGTGGTGGAAATGGAATGTTACAGAGAGCAGAGTTTGAAAACTGGGATACAGAAGGATCTTACAGAGAGCAGAGATTTTAGACCTAGGTGCAGCAGGACTGTTACATAAAGCAGAGGTTCGAGACTGGGGTGCAGAAGACCTGTTACGGAGAGCAGAGTTTGGAGACTAGGGTGCAGAAGGACTGACACAAAAGGCATAGTTTTTAGGACTGGGTTGCAGAAGGATCTAAAAGAGAGCAGATGTTGGAGACTGAGGTGTAGAATGATCGTTGAAGAGAGAAGAGTTTGGAGAATGGGGTGCTGAAGGCCTGTTACAGAGAGCAGAGTTTGGAGACTAAGGTGCAGAAAGCCTGTTCAAGAGAGCAGAGTTGAAGACTGGGGTGCAGAAGGATTGTTATAGAGAGAAGAGTTAGGATACTGACTGGCAGAAGGATCTTACAGAGAGCAGAGTTTTCAGACTGAGGTGAAGGAGGACTGTTACAGAGAGAAGTGGTTGGAGACTGGGGTGCAGAGGATCGTGCAGAGAGAAGAGGTTTGAGACTGAGGTGTAGAAGGACTTTTACAGAGAGCAGAGGTTGGAGACTGCGGTGCAGAAGGACTGTTACAGGGAGCAAATTTTGGAGACTGTGTTGCAGAAGGATCTTACATAGAGCAGAGTTTGGAGACTGAGGTGCAGAAGGACTGTTGCAGAAAACAAAGGTTGGAGTCTGGGGTGCAGAAGGATTGTTGCAGAGAGCAAAATTTTCAGACTGAGGTTAAGAAGGACTGTTGCAGAGAGCAGATTTTGGAGACTGGGGTGCAGAACAACTGCTACAGAGAGCAGAGTTCTGAGACTGGGGTTCAGGAGAACTTTTACAGAGAGCAGAGTTTTTTAGACTGGGTTTAAAAGAATCTTACAGAGAGCAGAGGTTTGAGACTGAGGTGCAGAAGGACGGTGCAGAGAGCAGATATTGGAGACTGCAGTACAGAAGGACTGTTGCAGAGAGCTGAGGTTAAAGACTAGGGTACACAAGGACTTTCTTAGAGAGAAGATGTTGGAGACTGTTGTTCAGAAGGACTGTTGCAGAGAGCAGAAGTTAGAGAATGGGGTACAGAAAGACTTTTGCAGAGAGCAGAGTTTGGAGACTGAGGTTCAGATGGACGGATCATGAAAGCAGAGGTTGGAGAGTGGCGTGCAAAAGGACCTTTACAGAGAGCAGAGTTTGGAGACTGTGGTACGGAAGGACTATTACAGAGAGCAGAGTTTGGAGACTGGGAGCAGAAGGACTGTTGCGGAGTACAGAGGTAGGAGACTGGAGTGTAGCAGGACCATTGCAGAAAGCAGAGGTTGGAGACTGGCGTGGAGAAGGAATATTACAGAGAGCATATTTTGGAAACTGGGGTGTAGAAAGATCTTTCAGAGACCAGAGGTTGGAGACTGAGTTTTAGAGGATCGTTGAAGAGAATAGAAATTGGAGACTGGGGTGAAGAAGGATCGTTGCAGTCAGCAGATTTTCCAGACTCAGATGCAGAAGGACTGTTACACAGAGGAGAGGTTGAAGAATGAGGTAAAGAAGGACAGTTACAGAGAATAGATGTGGGAGACATGAATTCAGGACTGATACAGAGCAGAAGTTGTAGACTGAGGTACAGAAGGACTGTTTCAGAGAGAAGAGGTTGGAGACTCGGGTGTAGAAGGATTATTGCAGAGAGCAAGTTTTCAGACTGAGGTACAGAAGAACTGTTGAAGAGAGCAGATGTTGGAGATTGGGGTGCACGAGGACTGTTGCAGCGAGCATAGAATGGAGACTGGGGTGCAGATGGATCATTACAGAGAGCAGAGGTTAGAGACTGGGGTGCAGAAGAACCTTTTCACAGAGCAGAGGTTTGAGACTGAGGTTCAGAATTATTGTTACAGAGAGCAGAGTTTAGAGACTGGGGTGCAGAAAGACTGTTTCAGTGAGCAGAGTTTGCAGACTGGTTTTCAGAAGGGTCTCACAGAAAGAAGAGGTTGGACTGATTTACAAAAGGACTGTTACAGCGAGCAGAGTTTGGAGACTGAGGTGTAGAAGATTGTTGCAGACAGCAGAGTTTTTAGACTGAGGTACAGAAGAACTGTTGCAGAGAGCAGATGTTGGAGACTGGGTGGACAAGGACTGTTGCAGTGAGCACAGGTTGGAGACCGGGTGCAGAAGGATCGTTGCGAGAGCAGAGGTTGGAGACTGGAGTGAAGAAGGACTGATAAAGACAGCAGAGGTTGGAGACAGGGGTGCATAAGGCCTGTTACAGAGAGCAGAGTTTGAAGACTGGGGTGCAGAAGGACTATTACAGAGAGCAGAGTTTGGAGACTGGTTGCAGAAGGATCTTACAGAGATCAGAGGTTGGAGACTGAGGTGCAGAAGCACTGTTGCAGAGAGTAGAGTTTGGAGAACTAGGTGCAGAAGGACCGTTGCAGAGTGCAGAGCTTGGAGACTGAGGTGCAGAATGATTGATAAAGGGAGCAGAGGTTGGAGACTGGGGTGCAGAAGGCCTGTTACAGAGACCAGAGGTTGGAGACTGCAGTACAGAAGGACTGTTACAGAGAGCAGATGTTGCAGACTGTGGTGCAGAAGGACTGTTGCAGAGAACAGCAGTTGGAGACTGGGGTGCATAAGGACCGTTGCTGAGAGAAGAGGTTGGAGACTGATGTGAAGAAGGATTGTTACAGACAGCATAAGTTGGAGACAGAGGTGGAGAAGGACTGTTACAGAGAGTAGAGTTTGGAGACTTGGGTGCAGAAAGACTGATACAGAGAGCAGAGGTTGGAGACTGGGGTACAGAAGGAATGTTGCAGAGTGCAGACTTTTAAACTGGCGTGCAGAAAGACTGTTACAGGGAGAAGAGGTTGAAGCCTGTGGTGCAGAAAGACTGACACAAAAAGCAGAGTTTGAAGACGGGGATGAAGAAAGTCCATTACAGAAATCAGAGGTTGGATACAGGTGTGCAGAAGTATCTTACAGAGAGCAGAGGTTTGAGACTGTGGTGTAGAAAAAGTGTTGCAGAGAGCAGAGGTTGGAGACTTGGGGTGCAGAAAGACTGTTGCAGAGAGCAACGTTTAAAGACTGTGGTACAGGAGGACTGTTACAGAGAGCAGCGTTTGGACACCTGGGTGCAGGACTGATACAGAAAGCAGATGTTGGAGCCTGGGGTGCAGAATTATTGTTGCAGACAGAAGAGGTTGGAGACTGGGTTTCAGAAGGACTGTTGCAGAGAGCAGAATTTGAGACTTAGATGCAGAAGGACTGTTACAGAGAGCAGAGGTTGGAGACTGGGATGCAGAAGGACTGTTGCAGAGAACAGAGGTTGAAGACTGGGGTGCAGAAGGACTGTTGCAGAGAACAGAGGTTGGAGATTCGTGTGCAGAAGGACTGTTCCAGAGAAGAGATGTTGGAGACTGGGGTGCAGAAAGCCTGTTACAGAGAGCAGAGTTTTGAGAATAGGTGCATAAGAACTGTTACAGAGAGTAGAGGTTGGATACTGAGTGCAGATGGACAATTGCAGAGAGAAGAGGTTGAAGACTTAGGTGCAGAAGTACCGTTACAGAGAGCAGAGGTTGGAGATTGAGGTGCAGAAGGACTGATACAGAAAAACAGAGTTTAGAGACTGGGGTGCAGAAGGACCATTACAGAGAGCAGAGGTTGGGGACTGTGGTGCAGAAGAACTGTTTCAGAGAGCAGAGGTTGGAGACTGGGGTGCAGAAGGACTGTTGTAGAGAGCAGTCGTAGGAGACTGGGGTGCAGAAGTATAGTTGCAGAGAGCAGAGGTTGGAGACTGAGGTGCAGAAGGACTGTTACAGAGAGCAGAGGTTGGAGATTGGGGTGCAGAAGGACTGTTGCAGAGAACATAGTTTGGCGACTGAGGTGCACAAGGACCATTGAAGATAGCAGAGGTTGGAGACTGGGTGCAGAAGGAACTTACAGAGAGCATAGGTTGGAGACTGAAGTACAGAAGGACTGTTGTAGAGAGCAGACGTAGGAGACTGGGGTGCAGAAAGATTGTTGCAGAGAGCAGAGTTTGGAAACTGGGGTGCACTAATGGTAAGAAAGCAGATGTTGGATACTGGGGTTCCAAAGGACCGTTACAGAGAGCTGAGATTGTAGACTGGGGTGCAAAAAGACTTTTACAAAGAGCAGAGATTGGAGACTGGGTAGCAGAAGAAATGTTACTGAGAGTAGAGTTTGGACACTGGGGTAAAGAAGCATATTACAGCGAGCAGAGTTTGGAGAGTGGGGTTAAGAAGGACCTTTGCAGAGAGCAGAATTTGGAGACTGAGGTGCAGAAGGATTGTTACAGAGAACAGAGTTTTGATATTGAGGTGCAGAAGGACTGTTGCACAGAGCAGAAGTTGGAGATTTGGGTGCAGAAGGACTATTGCAGAGAGCAGAAGTTGGAGACTGAGGTGCAGAAGGACTGTTACAGAGAGCAGAGGATTTAGACAGGGGTGCAGAAAGAATGATACAGAAAGCAGATTTTGGAGACTGGGGTACAGGAGGACCATTACAGAAAAAAGAGGTTGGAGACTGGGGTGCAGAAGGACTGTTGCAGAGATTAGATGATGTAGACTGGGGTTCAGTAGGACTGTAGCAGAGAGCAGACTTTGGAGACTGTGGTGCAGAAGGACTGATATAGAAATCAGTGTTTGGAGACTGGGGTGCAGAAGGACCGTTAAAGGGAGCAGAGTTTAGAGACTGCCGTACAGATGGACTGCTACAGAGAGAAGAGTTCGGAGACGTTGTTGCGAAGGATCTTACAGAGATCAGAGGTTGGAGACTCGGGTGTAGAAGAACTGTTGCAGAGAGCAGACGTTGGGGACTGGGGTGCAGAAGAATTTTTTCAGAGAGCAGAGGTTTGCAACTGGGGTGTAGAAGGACTGTTGCAGAGAAGAGAGGTTGTAGATTGGGGTGCAGAAGGGCTGGAACAGGGAGCAGAGTTTGAAGACTGGGATGCAGAAATACTTTTGCAGTAAGCAGAGGTTAGAGACTTGGTTGGAGAAAGAATGTTACAGAGAGCAGATTTTGTAAACTGGTGTGCGAAAAGACCATTACAGAGAGCAGAGTTTGAAGACTGCAGTACAAAAGGGACTGTTACAAAGAGCAGATGTTGGAGACTGTGGTGCAGAAGGACTGTTGCAGAGCAGAGGTTTGATACTGTGGTGCAGAAGGATCATTGTAGAGAACATAGGGTGCAGACTGGGCTGCTGAAGGAGTTTTACAGACTGCAGAATTTTGAGACTGGGGTGCAGAAGGACTGTTATAGAAAGCAGAGTTTTGAGAGTGGTTTTTAGAAGGTTCTTACAGAGAGCAGACGTTGGCGACTGAGGTGCAGAAGGATTGTTACAGAGAGTAGATGTTGAAGACTGAGGTGCAGAAAGACCTTTGCAAAGAGAAGAAGTTTGAGACTGAGGTGCAGAATGACTATTGCAGAGTGCAGAGGTTGAAGACTTGGGTGTAGGACTGTTGCAGATAGCAGAGGTTGAAGTTTGGGGTTCTGAGAGACTGTTGCAGCTAGCAGACCTTAGAGACTGAAATACAAAAGGACAGTTACAGAGCCCAGGTTGGACATTTAGTGCAGAATGACTGATAGAGAAAGCAGAGGTTGGAGAGTGGGGTGCAGAAGGACCGTTACAGAGAGAAGAGTTTGGAAACTGCAGTACAAAAGTACTGTTACAGAGAGCATAGGTTCTAGACTGGGGTGGAGAAGGACTGTTGTAGAGAGCAGATGTTGGAGACAGGGGTGCAGAAGGACTGATGCAGAGAGCAGAGGTTAAAGACTGGGTGCAGTAGGACAATTGCAGAGTGCAGAGGTTGCAGACTGTGGTGGAGAAGGACTGTTACAGAGCAGAGTTTGGAGACTGGGGTGCAGAAGAATTGTGGTAGAGAACAGAGGTTGAAGACTGGTGTGCAGAAGGATCATTGCAGAGACCAGAGGTTGGAGACTGGGGTGCAGAAGGACTGATACAGAAAGCAGAGTTTGGAGACTGGGGTGCGGAATGCCTGTTACAGACAGCAGAGTTTGAAGACTGGGGTGCAGACAGATTGGTATAGAGAGCAGAGTTTGAATACTGGGTTGCAGAAAGATATTAAGAAGAGCAAAATTTGGAAACTGAGGTGCAGAAGTACTGTTACAGAGAGAAGATGTTGGAGACTGAGGTGCAGAAGGACCGTTGCAGAGAGCAGACATTGGAGACCGAGGTGTAGAAGGATTGTTACAGAGAGCAGAGGTTGGACACTGGGGTGCAGAAGGACTGATACAGAAAGCAGAGGATGGAGACTCGGATGCTGAAGGACCCTTACAGAGAGCAGAGGTTGAAGACTGAGGTGCAGAAGGACTGTTGCAGAGAGCAGAGTTTGCAGACTGAGTTGCAGAAGGACTGTTACAGCGGCCAGATTTTCGAGACTGTTGTGAAAAACGACTGATACAGAAAGCAGAGGTTGGATACTGGGGTGCATAAGGGCCATTACAGAGAGCAGAGGTTGGAGACTGGGTTGCAGAGGAACTGTTGAAGAGAACAGAGGTTGAAGACTGGGGTGCAAAAGAATCGTTGTGGTGAGCAGAGTATCGAGACTGGGGGGTAGAAGAACTGTTGCAGAGAGCAGAAGTTGTAGACTGGGTTGTAGAAGGACTGTTGCAGAGAGCAGATGTTGGAGACTTGGGTGCTGAAGGATTGTTGCAGATACCAGAGGTTGGAGACTGGGGTGCAGAAGGACTGTTACAGAGAGCATACTTTGGACACTGGGGTGCAGAAGGATTGTTGCAGAGAGCAGATTTTGAAGACTGGGGTGCAGAAGGATCGTTATAGAGAGCAGAGATTGAAGACTGTGGTGCAGAAGGACTTTTACAGAAAGCACAGGTTGAAGACTGGGGTGCAGTAGGACTTTTACAGAGAGCACAGGTTGGAGACTCATGTGCAGAAAATCTATTGCACAGAGCAAATTTTGGAGACTGGGTTGCAGAAGGAGTGTTGCAGAGAGCAAAGATTGGAGATTGAAAAATGCAGAAAGACCCTTACAGAGAGCAGAGTTTCGAGACTGCTTTACAGAAGTACTTTTACAGAGAGCAGAAGTTGGAAACAGGTGTGCAGAAGGATCTTACAGACAGCGTAGGTTTGAGACTGGGTTGCAGAAAGACTGGTGCAGAGAGCAGTGGTTAGAGACTGGGGTGCAGAAGGATAGTTGAAGAGAGAACCGTTTGGAGACTGGCGTAAAACGGCCTGTTATAGACAGCATAGGTTGGAGATTGAGGTGCAGAAGGCCTTTTACAGAGAGCAGTGCTTGAAGACTGGGGTGCAGAAGGATAGTTACAGAGAGTAGAGTTTAAAGAGTGGTTTCCAAAAGGATCTTACAGAAACAAAAGGTTGGAGACTGAGGTACATAAAGACTGCTACACAGAGAAGAGTTTTGAGACTGAGATGCAGAAGGATCGTTCCAGAGATAAGAGTTTTCAGACTGAGGTGCACAAGGACTGTTACTGAGAGCAGAGGTTGGAGACTAGAGTGGAGAAAAACTGCTGAGGAAAGTAGAGGTTGGAAACTGAGGTGCAGAAGGACTGTTACAAAGAGCAGATGTTGGAGACTGGGGTGCAGAAGGACTGATACAGAAAGCAGAGGTTGGTGACTGTGGTGCAGTAGGACTGTTGCAGAGAGCAGAGGTTGGAGACTGGAGTACAGAAGGACTATTGCACAGAGCAGAGGTTGCAGACTGAGGTGCAGAAGGACTTTTACAGAGAGCAGAGTTTGGAGAATGTGGTGCAAAAGGACTGATACATAAAGCAGTGATTGGACACTGGGGTGCAGAAGGACCATTACAGAGAACAGAGGTTGGAGACTGCGGTACAGAAGGACCCTTACAGAGAACAGAGGTTGGAGACTGCGGTACAGAAGGACTGTTAGAGAGAGCAGAGGTTGGAGACTGGGGTGCAGAATAATTGTTGTAGAAAACAGAGGTTAGAGGCTGGGGTGCAGAAGGACCATTGCAGGAAGCAGAGGTTGGAGACTGGGTTTCAGAAGGATCATATAGAGAGCAGAATTTGGACACTGAGGTGCAGAAGGGCTGTTGCAGAGAGCAAAGTTTGGAGATTAGGGCGCAGAAGGGCTGTTGCAGAGAGCAAAGTTTGGAGATTAGGGCACAGAAGGACTGTTGCAGAGAGCAGAAATTGTAGTCTGAGTTTCAGAAGGACTGTTACAGAAAGCAGAGTTTAGAGACCAGGGTGCAGAAGGACTGATACAGAAAGCAGACTTTGGAGACTGGGGTCCAGAAGGACCATTACAGAGAGAAGAAGTTGGAGACTGTAGTACAGAAGGACTGTAACAGAGAGCAGAGGTTTGAGACTGGGGTGCCAAAGGACTGTTGCAGAGAGTAGACGTTGGAGACTGAGGTGCAGAAGGACAATTACAGAGAGCAGAGGTTGAAGACCTGAGTGCAGAAGGACTGATAGAGAAAGCAGAGGTAGGAGAGTGGGGTGCAGAAGGACCGTAACAGAGAGAAGAGTTTGGAAACTGCAGTACAGAAAAAATGTTACAGAGAGCAGATGATGGAGACTGGGGTGGAGAAAAACTGTTTCAGAGAGCAGATGTTGGAGACTGGGGTTCAGAAGGACTGTTGAAGAGAGCAGAGGTTTAAGACTGGTTTGCAGTAGGACTGTTGCAGAGAGCAGAGTTTGAAGAGTGAGGTGCAGAAGGAGTGTTACAGAGAGCAGAGTTTGGAAACTGGGGTGTAGAAAAATCTTACAGAGAGAAAAGTTTGGAGACTAGGGTGCAGAAGGATTGTTGTAGAGAGCATACGTTGGAGACTGGGGTGCAGAAGGATCGTTGCAGAGTAGATTATGGAGACTGGGGTATAGAAGGACTGTTCTAAAGAGCAGAGGTTGGAGACTGGGGTGCAGAAGAACTGTTGCAGAGAGCAGTTGTTTAAGACTGAGGTGCAAAAAAACTGTTACAGGGAGCAGTGTTTGGAGACTGGGGTGCAAAAGGACTGATACTGAGTGTAGAGTTTGGAGACTGGGGAGCAGAAGGATCTTACAGAAAGAAAAGTTTGGAGACTGGGTTGCAGAAGGATTGTTGCAGAAAGCAGACATTTGAGATTGGGGTGCAGAAGGCCTGTTTCAGAGAGCAGTTGTTGAAGACTGAGGTGCAGAAAAACTGTTACAGAGAGCAGTGTTTGGAGACTGAGGTGCAGAAGGATTGATGAAGAGAGCAGAGGTTGGAGACTGGGTGCAGAAGGACTGTGCAGAGTGCAGTGTTTCCAGACTGGGGTGCAGAACACTGTTGCAGAGGTTGGAGACTGCAGGGAAAAACTGTTACAGAGAGCAGAGGTTGAATCCTGGGGTGCAGAACGACGGATACAGAAAGCAGAGTTTAGAGACTGGGGTGCAGAAGGACCGTTACAGAGAATAGAGTTTGGTGACTGTGGTATAGACGTACTGTTGCAGAGAGCAGAGGTTGGAGACTGGGGTGAATTAGGACTGTTGCAGAGAGCAGAGGTTGAAGAATGGGGTGCAGAAAAATTGTTGCAGAGAGAAGAGGTTGGAGACTGAGGTGCAGAAAACCTGTTACACAGAGAAGAGCTTGGAAACTGGGGAGCAGAAGGCCTGTAACATAGAGCAGCGTTTGGATACTGGGTGGCATAAGGATCTTACAGAGAGCTGAGGTTGGTGACTGAGGTGCTGAAGGACTGTCAGAGAGAGCAGAGGTTGTAGACTTTGGTCCACAAAGATCGTTGCAGAGAGCTGAGTTTTCAGAATGAGGTTTAGAAAACCTGTTGCAGAGAGCAGATGTTGGAGACAGGGGTGCAGAAGAACTGTTGCAGAGAGCAGAATTTGGAGACTTGGGTGTAAAAATCGTTGCAGAGAGCAGAGGGTGGAGACTGGGGTGCCAAAGGACTGTTACAGAGAGCAGATTTTGGAGATTGGGGTGCAGAAAGACTGTTACAGAGAGCAGATCATAGAGTCTGGGGAGCAGAAGTACTGTTTCAGAGCACAGAGGTTGAAGACTGGGGTGGAGAAATAATGTTACAAAAAGTAGAGTCTGGAAACTGGAGTGCAAAAAGATACTACAGAGAGCAGAGATTGGAGACTGTGGTGCAGAAGGACTGTTTCAGAGAACAGACGTTGGAGACTGGTGTCCAGAAAGATCGTTGCAGAGAGCAGAGTTTGGAGACTGGGGTGGAGAAGTACTGTTGCAGAGAGCAGATATTGGAGACTGAGGTTAAGAAGGAATGTTACAGAGAGCAGAGTTTTATGACTTGTGTGAAGAAGGACAGCTACAGAGAGCAGAGTTTGGAGACTGGGGTGTAAAGGACTGTTGCAGAGAGCAGATTTTGGAGACTGGGGTGGAGAAGAATCGTTTAAGAGAGAAGTGGATGGAGACTGGAGGGCAGAAGTCCTATTACAGAGAGCAGAGTTTAAAGACTGTTGTGTAGAACGACTGTTACAGAGTGTAGAGTTTAAAGACTGGGTTGATGAATGGTCTTACAGAGAGCAGAGTTTGAAGACTGAGGTGTAGAAGGACTATTACAGAGAGCAGAGGTAGGAGACTGCGGTGCAGAAGGTCGTTGCAGAGAGCAGAGTTTTCAGACTGAGGTGTAGAATTGTTGCACAGAGCAGATGTTGGAGACTGGGCTGCAGAAGAACTGTTGCAGAGTGCAGATGTTGGTAACTAGGGTGCAGAAGGATTGTTTTAGAGACCAGAGGTTAGAGACTGGGGTGCAGAGGACTGTTGCAGAGAGCAGAGTTTGGAGACTGAGGTGTGGAAGGCCTGTAACAGAGAGCAGAGTTTGGAGACTAAGATGTAGAAGGACTGTTACAGAGAGCAGAGGTTGGATACAGGGGTGCAGAAGGATTTTACAGAGAGCAGAATTTGGAGACTGAGGTGCAGTAGCACTGTTGCAGAGATCAGAGGTTGGAGACTGGGGTGCACTAGGATCATTGCAGAGAGAAAGGTTGGAGACTGGGGTGCAGAAGGATCGTTGTAGAGAGCAGATTTTGAAGACTGGGTTTCCGAGGCCTGCTACAGAGAGTAGAGATTGGAGACTGGCCCTCAGAAGGCCTTTTACAGAGAGGAGGGGTGGTAGACTGAGGTGAAGAAGGATCGTGCAGAGAGCAGAGGTTTCAGGCTGAGGTGCAGAAGGACTGTTGTAGAGATCAGAGGTTGGAGACTGGGATGCAGTAGGATCATTACAGAGAGCAGAGGTTGGAAACTGGGGTGCCGAAGGATCATTGCAGAGAGCAGAGTTGGGAAACTGGCGTGCAAAAGGCCTGTTACAGAGAGGAGAGGTTGGAGTCTGGGGTGCAGAAGAACTGTTGTAGAGAGCAGTGTTTGGAGCCTGGGTTGCTGAAGGATCTTACAGAGAGCAGAGGTTGGACACTGAGGTGTAGGTGGACTGTTACAGAGAGAAGTGGTTTTAGACTGGGGTGCAGAAGGATCGTGCAGAGAGCAGATGTTTCAGACTGAGTTGCAGAAGGACTGTTACAGAGAGCAGAGGTTGGAGACTGAGGTGAAGAAGGACTGTTTCAAAGAGGACAGTTTGGAGACTAAGGTGCAGAAAGACTGTTATAGGAAGCAGAGTTTAGAAATTGGGGTGCAGAAGGACCGTTACAGAGCACAGAGGTTGGAGACTGCGGTATAGGATTGTTACTGAGAGCAGAGGTTGAAGACTGGGGTGCAGAAGGACTCTTACATAGAACAGAGTATGAAGACTGAGGTGCAGAAGGATAGATACAGAGAACAGAGGTTGTAGACTGGGGTTCAGACAGACTGTTCCAGAAAGCAGAGGTAGGAGACTCGGATTTAGAAGGACTGTTAAAAAGAGAAAAGGTTGGATACTGCGGTACAGAAGGACTGTTACAGAGAGAAGATTTTGGAGTCTTGGGAGAAGAGGACTGTTGCTGAGGACAGAGGTGGTAGACTGTGGTGGAGAAGGAATGTTACAGAGAGCAGAGTTTTGAAACTGGAGTGCAGAAGCATCTTACAGAGAGAAGAGGTTGGAGACTGTGGTGCAGAAGGACTGTTACAGAGTGCAGACGTTGGAGACTGGGGTCCAGGAGGTTCCTTGCAGAGAGCTGAGTTTGGAGACTGGGGTTCAGAAGGACTGTTGCAGAGAGCAGATGTTGAAGAGGGGGTGCAGAAAGACTTTTGCCGAGAGCAGATTTTAGAAACTGGGGTTCAGAAGGACTGTTAACCCAGAGCAGAGGTTGGATAGTGAGGTGCAGTAGGACTGTGACAGAGAGCAGAAGATGTATACGCGGGGCAGAAGTACTCTTACAGAGAGCAGAGGTTGGAGACTGTGGTTCAGATGGATTTAACAGAGAGAAGAGTTTAGAGATTGGGGTTCTAAAGGACTGTTACAGAGTGCAAAGTTAAAAGACTGGGTTGCAGAAGTATCTTACAGAGAGCAGAGTTGAGAGACTGAGGTGCAGAAGAACAGTTACAGAGAGCAGAGGTAGGAGACTGGGTGCAGAAGTGTCATTGCAGAGAGCAGAGTTTTCAGTCTGAGGTGCAGAAAAAGTTCTGCAGTAAGCAGATGTTGGAGACTGGGGTGCAGAAGAACTGTTGCAGAAAGCAGATGTTGGTAACTAGGGTGCAGAAGAACTGTTAAAGTGAGCAGAGTTTTTAGACAAGGTTGCACAAAAATCTTACAGAGAGCAGAGGTTGTAGACAAAGGTGCAGCAGGACTGTTACAGAGAGCAGAGGTTGGTGACTAGGGTGCAGAAGGACCGTTGCAGAGAATAGAGTTTTCAGACTGAGGTGCAGAAGGAATTTTGCAGATAGCACATGTTGGAGACTGGGGTGCAGAAAGACTGTTGTAGAGATCAGAGGTTGGAGACTGAGGTGCAGAAAGACTGTTACAGAAAGCAGAGTTTGAAAACTGGGGAGCTGAAAAACTGGTAAAGAGAGCAGAGGTTGGAGACTGGGGTGCAGAAGGATCGTTATAGTGAACAGAGGTCGGAGACAGGGGTGCAGAAGGCCTGTTACGGAGAGCAGAGTTTGGAGAAGGGGTGCAGAAGTACTTTTACAGAGAATAGAGGCCGAGGAGCAGAAGGACCATTGCAGAGAGCAGAGGTTGGAGACTGAGGTGCAGAAGGATTGTTACAGAGAGAAGACGTTGGAGACTTGGTCTCAGAGGGACTGCTGCAGAGAGGAGAGGCTGGACATAGTGTGTAGCAGGACTGTTGGAAAGAGCACAGGTTTGAGATTTGAGTGAAGAAAGACTGTTGAAGAGAGTACAGGTGAAGACTGTGTTGCAGTAGGACTGTTACAGAGGCAGAGGTTGGAGACTTTGGTGCAGAAGGACTGTTGCGGAGAGCAGATGTTAGAGACTGGGTTGCAGAAGGACTGTTGCAGAGAGCAGAGTTTGTAGACTGAGATGCAGAAGTACTGTTACAGAGAGCAGAGGTTGGAGATTGGGGTGCAGATGGACTGATACTGAAAGTAGAGTTTGGAGACTCGGGTGCAGAAGGACTGTTGCAGAGAGCAGAGGTTGGAGAATGGGTTGCAAAAGGCCTGTTACAGAGAGCAGAGGTTGAAGATTGGCGTGCAGAAGGACTGTTATAGACAGCAGAGTTTGGAGACAGGGTTGCAGAAGGATCTTACAGAGAGCAGAGCTTAGAGACTGTGGTACAGCAGGACTGTTACAGAGAACAGAGGTTGGAGACTGGGGTGCAAAAGGATCGTTGCAGAGAACAGAGTTTTCAGACTGAGGTGCAGACGGACTGTTGCAGAGAGCAGATATTGGAGACTGGGGTGCAGAAGGACTGTTGTAGAGAGTAGAGGATGGAGACTGGGGTGCAGAAGAATCGTTGTAGCGAGCAGAGTTTTGAGACAAGCGTCCAAAAGAAATGTTACAGAGAACAGAGGTTAGAGAATGGGTGCAGAAGGACTGTTACAGAGGGCAGAGATTACAGAATGGTTTGCAGAATGATCTTAGAGAGAGCAGATGTTGGAGATTGAGCTGCAGAGGACTGTTACAGAGAGTAGAGTTTAGAGACTGAGGTGCAGAAGGATTGTTAAAGAGAGCAGAGTTTTGAGACTGAGGTGCAGAAGGATTGTTACAGAGAGCAGAGGTTGGAGCCTGGGGTGCAGAAGGAATGTTGCAGATAGCAGAGTTTGGAGACTGCGTTGTAGAAGGATTGTTGCAGATACAGAAGTTTGAAACTTTGGTTCAGGGAGACTGATTCAGAAAGCAGAGGTTGAAGACTGGGGAGCAGAAGAACTGTCACAGAGAGCAGAGGATGGAGATTGAGGTGCAGAAAGAATGTTGCAGGGAGCAGAGGTTGGAAAATGTGGTGCAGAAGGAATGATACAGAAAGGAGAGGTTGAAGACTGGGGTGCAGAACGACCGTTACAGAGAGCAGAGGTTGGAGACTGAGGTATAGAAGAACTGTTACAGAGAGCAGAGGTTGGAGACTGTGGAGCAGAAGGAGTGTTACAGAGAACAGAGGTTGAAGTCGGGGGAGGATAAGGAATGTTACAGAGAGCAGATTTGGAAAAATTGGGTGCAGAAGGATCTTACAGAGATCAGAGTTGGAGCTGGGGTTCAAAAGCACTGTTACAGAGGGTAGATTTTGGAGACTGAGGTGCAGTAGGACTGTTACAAAAAGCAGAGTTTGGAGACTGATGTGCACAAGGATCGTTGCAGAGAGCAGAGTTTTCAGACTTAGGCTCAGAAGGACTGTTGCTGAGAGCAGATGTTGGAGACTGGGGTACAGAAGGACTTTTGCAGAGAGCAGATATTGGAGACTGGGGTGAATAAGGATTGTTACAGAGATCAGAGTTTGGACACTGGGGTGCAGAAGAACCATTACAGAGAGAAGAGGTTGGAGACTGTGGGACAGAAGGACTCTTACAGAGAGTAGAGTTTGGAGACTGTGGAGCAGAAGGACTGTTTCAGAGAGCAGAGGTTGGAGACTGGGGAGTAGAAGAAATATTACAGAGAGCAGAGTTTGGAAACTGGGTGCAGAAGGATCTTACAGAAAGCAGAGGTTGGGGACTGAGGTGCCGAAAGACTGTTACATAAAGCAGAGTTTGAAGACTGGGGTGAAAAATGATCGTTGCAGAGAGCAGAGTTGTCAGACAGAGGTGCAGAAAGACTGTTGCAGGGAGCAGATGTTTGAGACTGGGGTGAAGAAGGACTTTTGCAGAGAGCAGAGGTTGGAAACTGGGGTGCAAATGGATTGTTGTAGAGAGCAGAGTTTTTAGACTGGGGTGCAGAGGGATTGTTACAGAGAGCAGAGGTTGGAGACTGTGGTGCAGAAGGACCATTGCAGAGATCAGAGTTTGGTAACTGAGGTGAAGAAGGATTGTTAAAGATAACAGAAGTTGGAGACTGTGGTGCAGAAGGACTGTTGCAGAAAGCAGCGTTTGGAGACTGGGTTTTAGAAGGACTCATGAAATGAGCAGAGGTTGGAGACTGGGGTGCAGAAAGACTGTTACATTGAGCAGAGTTTGGAGACAGGTTTGCAGAAGGATCTTACAGAGAGCAGAGTTTCAAGACTGAGGTGAAACAAGAGTGTTACAGAGAGCAGAGTTTGGACACTGGGGTGCAGAAACATCATTGCAGAGAACAGCGTTTTCAGACTGAGGTGCAGAAGGACTGTTGTAGAGAGCAGAGGTTTAAGACAGGGGTGCAGAAAGACTGTTGCATAGAGCAGATATTGGATACTGGGTGCACAGGGATTGTTGCAGAGAGAAGAGGTTGGAGACTGGGGTGCAGAAGGACTGTTGCAGAGAGCAGACGTTGGAAACTGGTGAGCAGACGTTGGAAACTGGTGTACAGAAAGATCGTTGCAGAAAGCAGAGGTTGGAGACTGGGGTGCAGTAGAACTCCTATAGAGAGCTGAGTTTTCAGACAAGTTTGCACAAGAATCTTACAGAGAGCAGAGTTGTAGACAGATGTGCAGCAGGACTGTTACAGCTAGCAGAGGTTGTAGACTGGGGTGCAGAAGATCGTTGTAGAGAACAGAGTTTTCAGACTGAGGTGCAGAAGGATTTTGCAGAGAGCACATGTTGGAGACTGGGGTGCAGAAGGACTGTTGCTAAGAGCAGAGTTTGGGGACTGAGGTGCAGAAGGATCGTTGTAGAATGCAAAATTTTGAGACTGGTGTGCAGAAGGATTGTTATAGAGAACAGAGTTTGGAGAATGGGGTTCAGAAGGCCTATTACAAAGAGAAGAGTTTGGAGAAGGGATTCATAAGTACATTTACAGAGAGTAGTTTTTGGAGACTGAGGTGCAGAAGGACCATTGCAAAAAGCAGAGGTTGAAGACTGAGGTGCAGAAGGATTGTTACAGAGACCAGAGGTTGGAGACTGGGTTGCAGAGGGGCTGTTGCAGAGAGCAGAGGCTGCACAATGGTGTGTAGAAGAACTGTTGCGGAGAGCACAGGTGGAGATTGGGGTGCAGAAGAACTGTTGCAGAATGTAGATGTTGGAGACTTGGGTGCAGAAGGACTGTTGCAGAGAGCAGAGTTTGTAGACTGAGGTTCAGAAGCACTGTTACAGAGGGCAGAGGTTGGAGAAAGGGGTGCAAAACGCCTGTTACAGAGAGCAGAGATTGGAGACTGGGGTTCTGAAGGACTGTTACAGAAAGCAGGGTTTGGAGACAGGGTTGCAGAAGGATCGTTGCAAAGAACATCGTTTTCAGACTGAGGGGCAGAAGGACTGTTGAAGAGAGCAGAGTTTGGAGACTGAGTTGCAGAAGGACTGTTACAGAAAGCAGAGTTTGGAGAGTGGGGTGCAGAAGAACTGATAAAGAAAGCTGACGTTGGAGTCTGGGGTTCAAAAAGAGTATTCCAGAGAGCAGATGTTTGAGACTGCGGTACAGAAGGACTGTTACAGAGAGCAGAGGTTGGAGACTGACTTCCAGAAGGATTGCTACGGAGATCAGTGGGTGGAGACTGGAGTGAAGAAGGACAGTTACAGAGAGCACAGATGGAGACTGTTGTGCAGAAGAAATGTTGCAGAGAGCAGAAGTTGAAGAATGGGGTGCAGAAGGACTGTTACTGAGAGCAGAGTTTGTAGACTGGGGTGCAGAAGAACTGATAAAGAAAGCTGATGTTAAAGACTGGGGTTCAGAAGGACCATTACAGAGAGAAGATTTTTGAGACTGCGGTACAGAAGGACTGTTACAGAGAGCAGAGTTTAGAGACAGAGGTGCAGAAGGAGTGTTGCAGGGAGTAGAGGTCTGAGACTTTGGTGCAGAAGGACTGTGGAAGAGAGC
The DNA here is from genome assembly GCF_052094955.1 of Ictidomys tridecemlineatus. Lineage (NCBI taxonomy): Eukaryota > Metazoa > Chordata > Mammalia > Rodentia > Sciuridae > Ictidomys > Ictidomys tridecemlineatus. Next base: position 12,948 of record NW_027523449.1, on the reverse strand, counting down.
AGAGTTCGGGAGGACTTAGGTGAAGAAGGACTGTTACCGAGAGCAGAGGTTGGAGACTGGGGTGCAGAAGTACTGATACAGAAAGTAGAGGTTGGAGACTGGGGTGCAGAAGGACCGATACAGAGAGAAGATTTTTGAGACTGCACTACAGAGAACAGAGGTTGAAGAGGGGTGCAGAAGGTCTGTTACAGAGGGCAGAGTTTACAGACTCGGTTGCAGAAGGATTTTACAGAGAGCAGATTTTGGAGACTACAGTACAGAAGGACTTTTACAGAGAGCAGAGGTTGGAGACTGGATGGAGAAGAACTGTTTTAGAGAACAGATGTTTGAGTCTGTGTTGCAAAAGGACTGTTGGAGAGAGCAGAGGATAAATACTGGAGTGTAAAAGTATTGTTGCAGAGAGCAGAATTTGCAGACTGAGTTGCAGAAGGACTGTTACAGCAGGCAAAGTTTGGAGACTGTGGTGGAAAACGACGGACACAGAAAGCAGAGGTGGATACTGGTTTGCATAAGTACCCTTACAAAGAACAAAGGTTGGACACTGCGGTACAGAAGGACTGTTACAGAGAGTAGAGGTTGGATACTGGGGTGCAGAATAACTGTTTTAGAGCACAGAGGTTGGAGACTGGGGTGCAAAATGATCGTTGCAGAGAGCAGAGTTGTCAGACAGAGGCGCAGAAAGACTGTTGCAGAGAGCAGATGTTGGAGACTGGGGTGCAGAAGGACTTTCACAGAGAGCAGAGGTGGGAATCTGGGGTGCAAAAGGATTATTGTAAAGAGCAGAATTTTTAGACTGGGGTGCAGAGGGATCATTGCAGAGAGCAGAGGTTGGAGACTGGGGTGCAGTAGAACTCCTATAGAGAGCAGAGTTTTTAGACAAGGTTGCACAAGGATCTTACAGAGAGCAGAGTTTTAGACCGATCTGCAGCAGGACTGTTACAGAGGAGCAGAGGTTGGAGACTAGGGTGCAGAAAGATCATTGTAGAGTACAGAGTTTTCAGACTGAGGTGCAGAAGAATTTTGCAGAGAGCACATATTGGAGACTGGGGTGCAGAAGGACTCTTGCAAAGAGCAGAGTTCGGGGAGTGGGGTGCAGAAGGATCGTTGTGGAGAGCAAAATTTTGAGACTGGGGTGTAGAAGGATTGTAATAGAGAACAGAGGTTGGAGAATGGGGTGCAGAAGGCCTATTACGGAGAGCAGAGTTTGGAGAAGGGTTCAAAAGTACATTAACAGAGAGTAGTTTTTGGAGACTGAGTTGCAGAAGGACGGTTGCAGAGAGCAGAGGTTGAAGACTGAGGTGCAGAAGGATTGTTACAGAGACCAGAGGTTGGAGACTGGGTTTGAGAGGGACTGTTGTAGAGAGCACAGGTTGGAGATTGGGGTGTAGAAGGACTGTTGCAGAGAGCAGACTTTCGATACTGGGTTACAGAGGCAGAGGTTGGATATTTGGTGCAGAAGTACTGTTGCAGAGAGCAGATGTTGAGACTGGGGTGCAGAAGGAGTGTTACAGAGAGCAGAATTTGTAGAGTGAGATGCAGAAAGACTATTACAGAGAGCAGAGGTTTGAAATTGTGGTGCAGATGGACTAATAAAGTAAGTAGAGATTGGAGACTGGGGTGCAGAAGGACTGTTACAGAGAGCAAAGTTTGGAGACTGGGGTGCAGAAGACCTGTAAGAGAGAAGAGGTTGAAGACTTCTGTGCAGAAGAATTGTTACAGATAGCACAGTTTGGAGAGTGTGGTGCAGAAGGATCGTTGCAGAGATCTGAGGTTTCAGACTGACGCTTAGAAGGACTGATACAGAGAGCAGAGGTTGGAGTCTGAGGTGCAGAAAGAGTTTTACAGAGCAGAGTTTGGAGACTGGGTGCAGAAGGACCGTTTCAGAGAGCAGATGTTGGAAACTGGGTTGAAAAAAGACTGTTACAGAGAGCAGATGTTGGAGACTGGGGTGCAGAAGGACCGTTTCAGAGAGCAGATGTTGGAAACTGGGTTGAAAAAAGACTGTTACAGAGAGCAGATGTTGGAGACTGGGGTGCAGAAGGAGTGTTACAGTGAGCAGAGGTTGGAGACTGAGGTGCAGAATGTCTGTTACAGAGAGCAAAGGTTTGAAACTGGGGTGCAGAAGGATTGTTGCAGAGAGCAGATTTTTAAGACTGAGGTGCAGAACGAATGTAGCAGAGAGCAGATGTTGGATTCTGGGGTGCAGAGGACTGTTACAGAGAGCAGAGTTTGGAGACTGGGGTGCATAAGGATCGTTACAGAGAGCACAGGTTGGAGAGTGGGGTGCAGAAGGCCTGTTACAGAGAGCAGAGTTTGAAGTCTGGGGTGCGGAAGGCCTTTTACAGAGAGCAGAATTTGGAGACTGGGGTGCAGAAAAACTGTTACAGAGAGCAGAGCTTGTAGACTGGTGTGCAGAAGGACAGTTGCAGAGAGATTTTGGATACTGTGGTGAAAAAGGATCATTGCAGAGATCGGAGGTTGAAGACTGAGGTGCAGAAGGATCGCTACAGAGAGCAGAGATTGGAGACTGGGGTGAAGCAGGACAGATACAGAGAGCACAGGTGGGAGACTGGGTTGCAGAAGAAATGTTGCAGAGAGCAGAGTTTGGAGACTGGGGTGCAGAAGGACTGTAGCAGAGAGCAGAGGTTGGAGACTGGGGTGCAGAAGGACTGTTGCAGAGAGCAGAGTTTGGAGACTGGGGTGCAGAAGGACTGTTGCAGGGAGCAGTGGTTGGAGACTGAGGTGCAGATGGTTCATTGCAAAGAGAAGTGGTTGGAGACTGGGGTGCATTAGGCCTGTTACAAAGAGCAGAGTTTGGAGACTGTGGTGCAGAAGACCTGTTACAGAGAGCAGAGGTTGGAGACTGGTGCGCAGAAGGATTGTCACAGATAGCAGAGTTTGGAGACTGAGGTGCAGAAGCATTGTTACAGCGAGCAGAGGTTGGAGACTGAAGTGCAAAAGGACTCTTACAGAGAGCAGAGTTTGGAGACTGGGGTGCAGAAGGATCATGCAGAGATAAGAGGTTAGAGACTGAGGGGCAGAATGATCATTGCAGAGAGCAGAGGTTTCAGACAGTGGTGCAGAATGATCTTTACAGAGAGCAGAGTTTAGAGACTGGGGTGAAGAAAGACAGTTACTGAGAGCACAGATGGAGACTGGGGTGCAGACGAAATGTTGCAGAGATCAGAAGTTGGAGACTGGGGTGCAGAAGGACTGTTTCTGAGAGCAGAGGTTAGAGACTGGGGTGCAGAAGAACTGATAAAGAAAGCTGACGTTGGAGACTGGGGTGCAGAAGGACCATTACAGAGAGCAGAGTTTTGAGACTGCATTACAGAAGGACTATTACAGAGAGCAGAGGTTGGATACTGGGGTGCAGAAGGACTGATGGAGAGAACAGAGTTTGGAGACTGGGGTACAAACAAACCGTTTCAGAGAGCAGAGTTTGGAGACTCAGGTGCAGAAGGATTGTTACAGAGAGCAGAGTTAGAATAGTGGTGTGCAAAAGGACTGATCCAGAGAACATATGTTGGAGAATGGGGTTCAGAAGGCCTGTTACAGATAGCAGCGGTTGGAGACTGAGGTGCTGAAGGATCATTTCAGAGAGCAGATATTGGAGACTGAGGTGCAGAAGAACTGTTACAGAGAGGAGCGGTTGGAGACTGGGGTTCAGAAGGATTATTAAAGAGAGCAGAGGATGGAGACTGGGGTGCAGAAAGAGTATTACAGAGAGCAGAGGATGGAGACTGGTGTGCAGAAAGAGTGTTACAGAGAGCAGAGTTTGTAGATTGGTGTCCAGAAAAACTGTTAAAGAGAGCAGAGGTTGGTGACTGAGATGCAGAAAGATTGTTACAGAGAGCAGAGTTTTGACACTGATGTTCAGAAGGACTGTTACAGAGAGCAGGGCTCGGAGACTGATGTTTAGAAGGATCATTGCAGAGAACAGAGGTTTGACTGAGGTGCAGAAGGATCGTTGCAGAGAGCCAAGGTTGGAGACTGAGGTGCAGAAGGATCGCTACAGAGAGCAGAGGTTGAAGACAGAGGTGCAGAAGGACAGTTACAGAGAGCACAGGTTGGAGACAGAGGTGCAGAAGGACAGTTACAGAGAGCACAGGTTGGAGACTGGGGTTAAAATGAAATGTTGCAGAGAGCAGAGGTTGGAGACTGGGGTGCAGAAGGACTGTTGCAGAGAGCAGATTTTGGAGACTGCGGTACAGAAGGACTTTTACAGAGAGGAGAGGTGGGAGACTAGGGTGCAGAAGGATTCTTACAGAGAGCAGAGGATGGAGACTGGGGTGCAGAATAACTGTTGCATAGAGTAGACGTTGGAGACTGGGGTGCAGAATGTTCGTTGCAGATAGTAGAGGTTTGAGACTGGAGTGTAGAAGGACTTTTTCAGAGAGCAGAGGTTTGAGACTGGGGTGCAGAAGGACTTTTGCAGAGAGCAGAAGTTGGGAACTGAGGTGCAGAAGGACTGTTACAGAGAGCAGAGGTTGGAGACTTGGGTGCAGAAGAACTGATACAGAAAGCAGAGTGTGAAGACTGGGGTGCAGAACGACCGTTACACAAAGCAGAGTTTTGAGACTTCGGTACACAAGGACTGTTAGAGAGAGCTGAGTTTGGAGCATGGGGTGCAGAAGGAGTAATGCAGAAAAAAGAGTTTGGAGACTGGGGTGCCGAAGGACAGTTACAGAGAGCACAGATGGAGACTGGAGTGCAAAAGAAATGTTGCAGAGAGCAGAAGTTGGAGACTGGGGTGAAGAAGGACCGTTGCAGATAGCAGAAGATGGAGACTGAAGTGTGAAGAACTGTTACAGAGAGCAGAGTTTGGAGACTGGGGTGCAGAAGAACTGATAGAGAAAGCAGACGTTGGAGACTGGGGTGCAATAGGACCATTACAGAGAGCAGATCTTGGAGACTGCGGTACAGAAAGACTGTTACAGAGAGCAGATGTTGGAGACTTGGGTGCAGAAGGACTGATGCAGAGAACAGAGTTTGGAGACTGGGGTGCAGAAAAAACTTTGCAGAGAGCAGAGGTTGGAGACTGAGGTGAAGAATGATCGTTGCAGAGAGAAGAGGATGGAGACTGGGTTGCAGAAGGCCTATTATAGAGTGCAGAGGTTGGAGAGTGGGGTGCAGAAGGCCTGTTACAGAGAGCAGAGTTTGGAGACTAGGGTGCAGAAGCACTGTTACAGATAGCACAGTTTCGAGACAGGGTTGCAGAAGGATCTTACAGAGATCATTTTAGAGACTGAGTTTCAGAAGGAATGTTTCAGAGAGCAAAGTTTGAAAACTCGGGTCCAGTAGGACTGTTTCAGAGTGCAGAGTTTTCACACTGATGTGCAGAAAGAGTGTAGTAGAGAGCAGATATTGGATCCTGGGGAGCATAAAGACTGTCACAGAGAGCAGAGTTTGGAGACTGGGGTGCAGGAGAATCGTTACAGAGAGCACAGGTTTGGGACTGGGGTGCAGAAGGACTGTTAAAGAGAGCAGAAGTTGAAGACTCGGGTGCAGAAGGTCTGTTACAGAGAGCAGAGTTAGGAGACTGGGGTTTAGAAGGACTGTTACACAGAGCAGAGTTTGACGAATGGGTTTCAGAAGGATCTTACAGAGAACAGAGTTTGGAGACGGAGGTGCAGAAGGACTTTTGTAGAGCATAGAGGTTGGAGACTTAGGAGCAGAAAGACTGTTGTAGAGAGCAGAGGTTGGAGACTGAGGTCCAGAAGGATTGTTACAGAGATCAGAGTGTGAAGATTGGGGAGAAGAAGAAGTGTTACAGAGAGCAGAGTTTAGAGATTGGGGTGCAGTAGAACTGTTACCTGGAACAGAGGTTGGAGACTCGGGTGCAGAAGGACTGTTGCAGAGAGCAGAGTTTGGAGACTGAGGTGAAGAAGGACTGTTACAAAGAGCAGAGGTTGGAAACTGGGGTTCAGAAAAACCGTTGCAGAGAGCAGAGGTTGGAATCTGGGGAGAAGTAGGATCTTTGCAGAGAACGGATATTGGAGACTGGGGTGCAGAGGGACTGTTACAGAGAGCAGAGGTTGGAGATTGAAATGCAGAAGGACCTTTACAGATTGCAGAACTTCGAGACTGAGGTGGAGTAGTACTTTTACAGTGAGGAGAGGTTGGAGACTGGGGTGCAAAAGGATTCTTACAGAGAGCAGTGTATAAAGACTGGGGTGCAGAAGGAGTTTTACAGAGTGCAGAGTTTGGAGATTGGAGTTCAGAAGAACTATTACAGAGAGCAGATGTTGGAGACTGGGGTGTAGAAGGTCTCTTACAGGGAACAGAGTTTGGAGACCTACGTGAAGATGAATTTTTACAGAGAGCAGAGTTTGGACACTGATGTGCAGAAGGACAGTTACAGAGAGCAGAGCTTGGAGACTGGGGTGCAGAAGGAGTGTTGCAGAGAGCAGAGTTTGGAGACTGTGGTGAAAAGGATCTATGCAGAGAGCAGAGGTTGAAGACAGAGGTGCAGAGGGATCGCTACAGAGAGCAGAGTTTGGAAATTGGGGTGCAGCAGGACAGTTGCAGAGAGCAGAGGTTGGAGACTGGGGTGAAGAAGGACTGTAGAAGAGAGCAGAGTTTGGAGACTGGGGTGTAGAAGGACTGTTGCAGAGAGAAGACGTTGGAGACTGGGGTGCAGAAGGACTGTTGCAGAGAGCAGAGGTTGGAGACTGAGGTGAAGAAGGACTGTTACAGAGAGCAGAGGTTGGAGACTTGGTTGCAGAATAACTGATATTGAAAGTAGAGTTTGGAGTCTCTGGTTCAGAAAGACCATTACAGACAGCAGAGGTTGGAGACTTCAGTACAGAAGAATTGTTAAAGAGAGCAGAGTTTGGAGCCTGGCGTGCACAAAGACTTTTGCTTAGAACAGAGGTTGGAGACTGGGGTGCAGAAAACTTTTGCAGAGAGTAGAAGTTGGAGACTGAGGTGCAGAAGGATCGTTGCAGAGAGCAGAGTTTTCAGACTGAGGTGCAGATAAACTGTTACATAGAGCAGATGTGAAATACTGGGGTGTACAAGGACTGTTGCAGAGTTTAGCATTTGGAGAATGGCGTCTAGAAGGACTGTTGCTGAGAGCAGCGGTTGGAAACTGGGGTGGAGAAGAACTGCTGCAGAGAGTTGAGGTTAGAGACTGAGGTGCACAAGGTCTGTTACAGAGAGCAGACGTTGGAGACTGGGGTGCAGAAGGACTGATACAGAAGGCAGACATTGGTGACCTGGGTTCAGAAAGACTGTTGCAGAGAGCAGATGTTTGAGACTGGGGTGCAGAAAGACTGTTGCAGAGAGCAGAGATTGCAGACTGGGGTGAAGAAGAACTATTGTAGAGAGCAGAGGTTGCAGACTGATGTACAGAAAGACTGTTACAGAGAGCAGAGTTTGGAGAATGTGGGACAGAAGGACTGATACAGAAAGCAGAGGTTGGAGACTGGGCTTTAGAAGGACCCTTACAGAGAACAGATTTTGGAGACTGCAGTACAGAAGGACTGTTACAGAGAGCAGAGGTTGGAGACTGGGGTGCAGAATAAGTGTTGTAGAGAACAGAGGTTTGAGACTGGGGTGCAGAAGGACCATTGCAGAAAGCAGAGGTTGGAGATTGGGTCACAGAAGTACTGTTGCAGAGAGAAGAGTTTGGTGTCTTAGGTGCAGAAGGACTGTTATAGAGAGCCGAGTTTCAAGACCGGGGTGCAGAAGGACTGATACAGAAAGGAGAGTTTGGATACTGGGGTGCAGAAGGACCATTTCAGAGAGCAGAGGTTGGAGACTGCAGTACAGAAGTACTGTTTCAGAGAGCAGAGGTTGGAGACTGCGGTGGAAAAGGACTGTTACAGAGAGCATATTTTGGAGACTAGGGTGAGGAAGGAATGTTGTAGAGAGAAGAAGTTGACGACTGCGTTGCAGAAGCACTGTTGTACAGAGCAGATGTTTCAGAGTGAGGTGCAGAAGGACTGTTACAGAGAGAAGAGTTTGGAGACTGTGGTGAAGAAAGACTGATACAGAAAGCAGAGGTTGGAGACTGGGGTTCAGAAGGACTCTTATGGAGAACAGAGGTTGAAGACTGCGGTACATAAGAACTTTTTTAGAGAACAGGTTGGAGACTGGGGTGCAGAAGAAATGTTACGAAGAGCAGCGTTTGGAAACTGGGGTGCAGAAGGATCTCACAGAGAGGAAAGTTTGGAGACTGGAGTGCAGAAGGAATTTTGCAGCGAGCAGACGTTGGAGACTGGGGTGCAGAAGGATCGTTGCAGAGAGTAGATTATGGAGACTGGGGTATAGAAGGACTGTTTTAGAGAGCAGAGGTTGGAGATTGGGGTGCAGAAGGACTCTTGCAGATAGCAGTTGTTGAAGACTGATGTGCAGAAAAACTGTTACAGAGAGCAGTGTTTGGAGACTGGGGTGCAGGACTGATACTGAGAGAAGAAATTGGAGACTGGGGTGCAGAAGGACTGTTAAAGAGAGTAGAGTTTAGAGACTTGAATGCAGAAGGCCTGTTATAGAGAGGAGAGGTTGTAGACTGGGGTGCAGAAGTCCTCTTACAGAGAACAGAGTTTGGAGACTGATGTGCAGAAGGACTGTTACAGAGAGTAGAGGTTGGAGACTGGGGTGCAGAAAGACTGTTGCAGAGTGCAGTGTTTGGAGACTGGGGTGCAGAAGGACTGTTGCCGAGAGCAGAGGTTGGAGACTTGGGTGCATAAGGACTGTTACAGAGAGCAGAGGTTGAAGCCTGGCGTGCAGAAAGACAGATAAAGAAAGCAGACTTTGAAGACTGGGTTGCAGAAACTGATACAGAAAGCAGAAATTGGAGATGGGGTGCAGAAGGACCCTTACAGAGAACAGAGGTTTGAAACTGCGGTACAGAAGGACTGTTACAGAGAGCAGAGGTTGGAGACTGGGGTGCACAATAAATGTTGTAGAGAAAAGAGGTTGGAGACTCTGGTGCTGAAGGACCATTGCAGATAGCATATGTTGGAGACTGGGTTTCAGAAAAATCTTACAGAGAGCAGAGTTTGGACACTGAGGTGCAGAAGGTTTGTTGCAGAGAGCAGAGGTTTGAGATTGGGGCACAGAAGGACTGTTGCAGAGAGCAGAGGTTGGAGTCTGAGGTGCAGGAGGACTGCTACAGAGAGCAGAGGTTGGTGACTTTGGTAAAAAAGTACTATTGCAGAGAGCAGATTTTAAAGACTGGGGTGAGAAAGGACTGTTGCAGAGAGCAGATGTTGCAGAGTGAGGTGCAGAAGGACTGTTACAGAGAGTAGAGTTTGGAGACTGTGGTGCAGAAGGACTGATACAGAAAGCAGAGGTTGGAGACTGGGGTTCAGGATAACCCTTACAGTTAACAGAGGTTGAAGACTGCGGTACAGAAGAACTGTTGTAGAGAAAAAGGTTGGAGAGTAGGGTGTAGAGGGACCATTGCAGAGAGCAAACTTTGGAGACTGTGGTGCAGAAGGATTGTTACAGAGAGCAGACGTTGGAGACTGGGGTGAAGAAGGATCGTTGCAGAGAGTAGATTATGGATACTGGGGTATAGAAGGACTGTTATAGAAAGCAGAGGTTGGAGAATCGGGTGCAGAAACACTGTTTCAGAGAGCAGTTGTTGAAGACTGAGGTGCAGAAAAACTGTTACAAAGAGCATGTTTGGAGACTAAGGTGCAGGACTGATACTGAGAGCAGAGTTTGAAGACTGTGGTGCAGAAGGATCTTACAGAGAGCAGAGTTTGGAGACTAAGGTGCAGAAGGACTGCTCCAGAGAGCAGAGGTTGGAGATTGGCGTGCAGAAGGACTGTTAAAGAGAGCAGAGTTCAGAGACTTGTGTGCAGAAGGCCTGTTACAGAGAGCATAGGATGGAGACTGAGGGGTAGAATGACTGTTACAGAGATAGATGTTGAATAGTGAGGTGCAAAAATACCATTGCAGAGAGCAGATGTTGGAGACAGAGGTGCAGAAGGACTGTTGCGGAGTTCAGAGTTTTGAGACTTGTGTGTAAGAGGACTGTTGCAGCGAGCAGAGGTTGGGGATTTGGGTGCCAAAGGACCTTTGCAGCGAGCAGAATTTGGAGACTGAGGTGCAGATGGCCTGTTACAGAGAGAAGAGGTTGGAGACTTTAGTGCAGAAGGACTGATAGAGAAAGCAGTTGTTAAAGACTGGGGTTCAGAAGACAGTTACAGAGAGAAGAGTTTGGAAATTGCAGTACAGAGGAACTGTTACAGAGAGCAGAGATTGGAGACTGGGGAGGATAAGGACTGTTGCAGAGATCTGATGTTGGAGACTTAGGTGCAGAAGGACTGTTGTAGAGAGTAGGTTGGAGACTGGGGTGCAGAAGGACTGTTGCAGAGAGTAGGGGTTGGAGATTGGGGTGCAGAAGACTGAGGTTAAGAAGGACTGTTGGAGACAACAGAGTTTGGAGACAGGGGTGCAGAAGGACCGTTGCAGAGAGCAGAGGTTGGAGACTGAGGTGCAGAAGGATTGTTACAGAGAGCAGAGGTTGGAGATTGGGGTGCAGAAGGACTGTTGCAGAATGAAGAGTTTGGAGACTGGGGTGCGGAAAAACTGTTGCAGAGAACGGAGTTTCGAGACTTAGGTGCAGAAGGACCGTTGCTGAGAGCAGCGTTTGGAGACTGACTTTAAGAAGGATTGATACAGAAAGAAGAGGTTGGAGACTGAGGTGCTGAAAAATGTTACAGAGAGCAGAGGTTGGAGACTGAGTTGCAGATTAATCTTACAGAGAGCAGAGATTGGAAACTGGGGTGCAGAAAAACTGTTATAGAAAGCAGAGATCGGAGACTAGAGTGCAAAAGAACTGTTTTAGAGAGAAGAGGTTGAAGCTGAGGTGCAGAAGGACTGCTGCAGAGAGAAGAGGTTGGAGATGAGGTTCAGAAGGACTGTTAAAGAGAGCAGAATTTACAGACTGGGGTGCAGAAAGACTGATATAGCAAGCAGAGTTGGGAGTCTGTGGTGCAGAAGGACCCTTACAGAGAGCAGAAGTTGGAGACTGTTTTACAGAAGGACTTTTACAGAGAGCAGAGGTTGCACACTGGGGTGCAGAAGAAGTGTTGCAGAGTTCAGATGTTGGAGACTGGGGTGTAGAAGGATCATTGCAGAGATAATAGGTTGGATACTTGGGTGCTGAAGCTGAGTTTGTAGACTAGGGTGCAGGAGGCCTGTTACAGAGAGCAGAGTTTTGAGACTGGGGAGCAGGTGGACTGTTACAGAGAGCAGAGTTTTGATACTGGGTTGCAGAAGGATCTTATATAGAGCAGAGTTTGGAGACTGAGGTGCAGTGAGACTGTTACAGAGAGCAGAGGTTGGAGACTGGGGTGCAGAAGGATACTTGCAGAGAGCAGAGTTTTCAGACTGAGGTGCAAAAGGACTGTTGAGAGTGCAGACGTTAAAGACTTGGTTGCAGAAGGACGGTTGCAGTGAGGAGATGTTAGAGGCTGGAGTGCAGAAGGACTCTTACAGAGAGCAGAGGTTAAAGACTGAGTTGCAGAAGGACAGTTACAGACAGTAGAGTTTAGAGACAGAGGTGTAGAAGGACTGTTGCAGAGAGCAGATGTTGGAGACTAGGGTGTAAAAGGACTGTTGCAGAGAGCAGAGGTTGGGGACAAGGATAAAGAAAGACTGTTGCAGAGAGGAGAGTTTGGAGACTGATGTACAGAATGACTGTTTCAGAGAGTAGAGTTATGAGACTGGGGTGAGGAAGGACTGATACAGAAAGGAGACTATGGAAACGGGTGCATAAGGAACGTTACAGAGAGGAGAGGTTGGAGACTGCAGTACATAAGGACTGATACCGAGAATGGACATTGGAGACTAGTGTACAGAAGGACTGTGGCAGAGAGCAGATGGTGGACACTGTGCTGCAGAAGGACTGTTGCAGAGAGCAGAGGTTGAAGAATTGGGTGCAGAACGACTGTTGCAGATAACAGATGTTGGAGACTGGGGTGCAGAAGGACCGTTGAAAAGAGCAGAGGTGGGAGACTGGGGTAGAGAAGGAATGTTACAGAGAGCAGAGTTTGGAAACTGAGGTGCAGAAGGATCTTACAGAGAGCAGAGTTTTGAGACTGGGGTGTAGGAGGACTGTTGCAGAGAGAAGACGTTGGATACTGGGGTGCAGAAGAATCATTGCAGAGAGAACAGGTTGAAGACTGGGGTGCAGAAGGACGGTTACAAAATGCAGAGTTTGAAGACTGTGGTAAAGAAAGACTGTTAGAAAGAGCAGAGGATTCAGACTGGGGTGCAGAAGGATCATTGGAGAGGGCAGAGGTTAGAGACTGATCCAGAAATCAGAGTTTGAAGTCTGGGTTTTACAAGGATCTTACCTAGCGCAGAGTTTGGAGATTGAGGTGCAGCAGGACTGTTAGAGAGCACAGAGTTTGGAGACTGAGGTACAGAAGGATCATTGCAGAGAGCAGAGGTGGAGACTGTGTTGCATAAGAATCGTTACAGAGAGCAGAGTTTGGAGACTGGGGTGCAGAAGGACTGTTAAAGAGAGCACAGGTTGGAGACTGGGGTGCAGAATAAATTTTGCAGACTGCACAGGTTGGAGACTGTGGTGCAGAAGGAGTGTTGTAGAGAGAAGTGGTCGGAGACTGTGGTGCAGAAGGACTGATATAGAAAGCAGAAGTTGGAGACTGGGGTGGAGGACGACCCTTACAGAGAGCAGAGTTTGGAGACTGGGGTGCAGAAGGACGGATACAGAGAGCAGAGTTTGGAGACGGGGTGGAGAAAAATCGTTAAAGAGAGAAGAGGTTGAAGATGGGGTGAAGAAGGCCTGTCAAAGAAAGCAGTTGTTGGAGACTGAGGTGCAGAAGGACTGTTGCAGAGAGCAGAGGTCTGAGACTGAGGTGTAAAAGGACTGTAACAGAGAGTAGAGGTTGGAGACTGGGGTGCAGAAGGACTGATACAAAAAGCACAGTTTGGAGACTGGTGTGGACAATGACAGTTACA
>NW_027523448.1:0-47781 GCF_052094955.1 Ictidomys tridecemlineatus | reverse complement strand
GTCAATCTATTGGTTGTTGACAAGTGTACCCTGGTTATGCTGCCACTGGGGGAAGCTGGGGGAGGGATATGCAAGAGCTTTCTGTACAATCTGTGCAATTTTCTGTCAGTCTAAAATTATTCCAAAACAGACATTTATGAAAGACTTGAACATGTAATTAAAGCATAACCACATTTGGATTCTGATTCAAACAAACCAACTGTATGAAGAACTTTTGGGGGAAGAAATAACAAAATTTGAAGATAAGCTGGGTATTAGATAATATTAAGGATATTGTTAATTTTGTTAGCTGTGACAATATTATGTGTATATACAAAAGTCATCTTGACCTGCTGAAAGTGGGTGCTGAAGTACTTATAGATTAAGGTAAAATGTGTGTGTGTGTGTGTGTGTGTGTGTGTGTGTGTGTGCGCGTGTGTGTGTGTGTGTGTGTGTGAGAGAGAGAGAGAGAGAGAGAGAGAGAGAGAGAGAGATATGCTGGGGATCAAATGTAGGGCTTTGTACATACTAGGCAAGTGCTGCACTGCTGAGCTACTAACATATTTACCTGTGTATGTGTGTGTGTGTGTGTGTGTGTGTGTGTGTGTGTGTGTGTGTATACCCATCCATCCATTCATTTATCTATATAATTTTTTTCCTGTACTGGTGATTGAACTTAGGGGCATTCTATCACTGAACTATATCTCAGCCCCCTTTTTAAAATTATTTTATTATTTTGAGACAGGGTCTTGCTAAGTTGCTGAGACTGACCCCCAAACTTGTGATCCTCTTATGTCAACCTCCCAAATTGCTAGGATTACAGGCATGTGCCATAGTGTCTGCCCCCCCCCCCCATGATTTGTTTAAAAACATCCAGAAACAAACAAAACAAACAATGGAAATTTTCATGGGTAAAATTATATAATTTCTTGAGGCTACTTTAAAATGTTTCAGGAAAAAAAAAGGAGTGGTTAGGGAAAGACTTTAGCAAAATGTTGACATTCTTAAAACTGGATGAAAAGTATGTGGAGTGTTTGTTATACTCTTCTTTCTACTCTTATGAATGATTTGAATGATTAAAATTTTCCCATGATAGAGCTGGGGATATAACTCAGTAGTAGAGAGCTTGCTTAGCATGCATAGGACCCTGGATTTGATCCTCAGCCCTGAAAAAAAAATCCTTAGTAGAAAGTTAAATAGTCCCACCGCACTATTAAAGTCAATGAAAGCCTGGTGTGGTAGCACATACCTCTAATACCAGGCTAGGGAGACTGTTGCAAGTTTAAGGACAGCCTCAGCAACTTAATGAGCCCTGCATCAAAATAAAAAGAGCTGGAGAATAAGGAGGCTGATTCATAGTGGGATAGGGAGCGGGAGCATGGGAGGAATAGATGAACTCTAGATAGGGCAGAGGGGTTGGAGGGGAAGGGAGGGGGCATGGGGTAATTAATGATGGAGAAACGTGATGATCATTACTATCCAAAGTACCTGTATGAAGACACAAATTGGTATGAATATACTATGCATACAACCAGAGATACAAAAAATGTGCTCTATATATGTAATAAGAATTGTAATGCATTCTTCTGTCATATATAAATAAAAATAATAATAAAAATTAAATTTAAAAAAGAGCTGGAGATGTAGCTTAGTGATAAAGTGCCCCTGGGTTCAATCTCCAGTACTACCAAAAAAAAAAAAAAATGAAAAAAAGAAAGAAAGAAAGAAAAAGAAAAAGAAAGTACTTAATCAGTTAATCCCTACTTCTTCCTTCTTACAGGAGTTTTTCATACCCTGATGGTACTTCCCATGTTGATTTCCACTGGTCAAAGAATTTATTGCTCTTCCTTTCCATCTGAGGATTCCTTGTAGACAGGAAGAGTCCTATTCACTGTTCTGTCTCTGCACCAACCCTCTTCACTCCAAGGAACACTGTGAGCCTCATTGAGCTCCTTTGCACCAGGCCCTGAGCCACTCTGGGGACATGATGAAGAGTAAAAGCATTGAATCTACAGATCAGGGGAGCCCTCACGTATTAATTAAGTAGTAATTTATGCTAAAAAATGTACAATTGTTGCTAAACATTGTGTAGGAGGATGCGTAGAGTTACTAGACAGGGACTGGATCAGGCAGGGTGCTCCAAGGAGGCCTCCCTCAGAAAATAATGACCAGTTGGAAGGATGAGTCTTCAGTCTGAAAGATGAGAAGGTATGAACCTCATCTGTCAGGATGCTCTTTGCTTCAAGTAACAGAAACACCAACTCAACTAGCTCACATAATTAGGTAAATGCATCATCACTTATAAGATGTCCAGAAAGAACTCAGTGGTTCAACAATATCATCAAGAACCCGGGTTCATGTAGGGTGTGGTGGCACAGGCCTGTAATCCCAGCTGCTTGGGAGGCTGAGGCAGGAGATTGTGAGCATAAAGCCAGCCTCAGCAAAAGTAAGGTGCTACAACTCAGTGAGACCCTGTCTCTAAATAAAATACAAAAAATAAAAACAAAATAAAAAAAAACAAAAATAGGGCTAGGGAATGTGGCTCAGTGGCTGAGTGCTCCTGAGTTCAATTCCGGGTACCCACCCCCCTGCAAAAAAGAACGCAGGTTCACGGTTGGGGGTGTGGCTAAGTGGTCAGTGCTTGCCTGGCATATGCAAGTCCTTGGGTTTGACCCCCAGCACCAAAAAAAAAAACCAAAAAAAAAAAACCCAAAAAAACCCAACTCAGGTCTCATCTTCCTGCTGTGGTCAGTGTGTCAGCTTGTGTTATGAGCTGTCATTCACACTGTCAGATGTTATGTGCAGAGGCAACAATGGCCAACAGGATAGGAGTCACTACCTCCTGCCCATCTATTTTTTTTTATTTTTTTTTTTTTTAGCAGAAAACTTGTCCCTGAAGTCAGGAAGCAGGAATTCCCCAAGTCCTATTGGCCAGAAGCACATGACACCCAATCTCATTAATGGCAAGGGGGATGACCATTCTGTCAGCTTAGACAATCAAGAATGAGTCATTAGATTGGAATTAGATTGAGTTTGGGGCCTGTCTCCATAGAGAAAAAAGAGTAGGTTCCTGAACAAAATTGGGCTCTTCCTGAAAGGAAGAGGAGGTGGCGGGGAATAAATCGTGGGTAGGAAACCAATGACATTTGCTATACTAGCCAAAGAGAAAAGAAGAGGAGCTTCCTGGCAGTGAGACTAGCATATACAAAGACCTAAATTGGGAAGTTACAAGGAAATAGCATGGCTGAGATATGGAGTGCAAGGGGAGGGAGCCCAGCGCAAGATGGGGAGAGCTTGCAGGCCGGCTCAGGCAGGACCCAGTAGGCCCTGATCATTACTGTTCTGTTGTGCTGTAACAAATTACCACAAATTTAATAATTAAAAACAACAGTATTTTATTGCTTCTTGGCCTTTTTGATTAAGATCAAGTGTAGCCAAATATATTATTCCATCTCTATTCAGTAAAAAGTTTTGTACTTGTATTTCACGTTATTAAGAAAGTGATGTTGAAAAAAAAAGATCAAGTGTAGCATCTGTTCTTATTGGTTTAATATCAGATATGTTCTCTATCTGCAGACAATATATTAAATGGATTTTTGGAGCAGCAGGGTGGAATAAGAGTTTGTGCCCTATACTCCATGCATTTACCTGGTATCACAGTTCAGGAATGGAGCACCCCCTTGAAAGATTAAAATAACAAATTACAAGTGCACGTGCGCGCACGCGCGCGCACACACACACACACACACACACACACATACACACACACACAATTTTATTATCTTACAGATCTGGAGGTCAGAAGCCTAAAGTGGGTTTTTATGAGGCCAAAATCAGGATGTTGGCAGAACTATGTTCCTTCTGGAGGATCTAGGGGCGAATCTGCCATTTCCCCGTGTCTAATGACTTCCTGCATTCCTTGGCTCATGGCACCCTGTCACCCAGCTGTCTGCTTCCATTGTCCTCTCTCTCTGACTCTCTCACTTTGACCCTCTGCTTTCCTCTTTCAAAGTACCCTGTGATTACATTGGACTCACTAGGTAACCCAAGATTTTCTGCTCATCTCAAGATCCTTTACTTATACACATCTGCAAATTCCCTTTTGCCATGTAAGATAAAAACATGTCAACAAGTTCTGGGGATTAGGACATGGACATCTCTGGGGGCTTGTCATACATTTTTGGAATCCTGTGTTTATCCCAGAAGGAAGGGGATGTAACAGAAGTATTTTAAGCAAAGGGAAGCCATGATCAGACCTCCTTCAATGCATCCCTCCAGTGACCTAACTTCTTCCCACAAGGACTCACCTGCTCAAAGCTTCATTACCCCCCAATAGCACCATGCTGGGGATCAAACCTTCACCACTTGTACCTTTGTGGGGGGCATTTATGACAAACTATAAAGCTAGACAAATCTGCAAGCTCTTGTAGCTGGCACTTCAGATTGTTTTTTAAAAAATTCTTGGATGAAATTCTTAAGCAATGCTTAACTGTAAGCATTGTTCCCTGCCAACCAAGAGTGAGAATGTGGAATGGCCCCAGTCTGTCAATGAGTAGAAGTGTTCTGAAGGCCTCCTCCAGGAGCTTTCATATCAAGGACCAAAGAGAATCTCTATCCCCATTTTGTTCCTCAAGTTTGCCTCTCCTCAATGCTCTGGGCCTCCAGTGAGGCTGAGCTAGGAACTGGTGGCTCTTTCTCTCTTTTCCTTTCAGAAGACATTTATTGTAAGTGGCAAGGTGCATCTATTTTAAAATTTCTCTTCTTGCTTTTTAAAAAAGGATTTTGAGAATTGACACTAGTGACTATACATTTTAAGGGGTACAGCGTGATACTTATTAATATATGAATACGATGTGTAGTAAATCAGATGGGGTAACTGGCATGTCTGTCATCTCAGATGTTTATCATTTCTTTGTGTTAACAACATTTATAATCCTATTAGCCGTGTTGAAATGTTCATTGTGGTGACCATAATCAGCCTACTGTGCTGTAGAACACTGTGACTTGTTGTTGTTCCTCTCCAGTGGCACCTCTGAGCCCGTTAATCATTCTCTTTTCACCCCACCCTGCTTCCTAGACTCTGGTAACCACTATTCAATTTTCTACTTGAGATCAACTTTACCTTCCTGTGGTTGTACCTCTGACTTGATCTTTTTTCCAGTATCTTCATACTCTACATTCTATCTCACTGGCAGGCATTCCTAATTTTGATGAGTGGTACTAAGGGAGGGTAGAAAAAGCATGAAGCACCCAGTGTTCTATAATCCCAGTTGCTTGGGAGGCTGAGGCCAGGTTGCAAGTTCAAGGTCAATCTGGGCAATTTAGTAACATCTTGTCTAAACAAACAAACGAAGTGCTGGGGATGTAGCTCAGTGGTAGAGTGCTTGCCTAGCCTGTGTGAGGCCCTGGTTTCCATCCCCAATACTGCAAAAGGGAACCTGTCTCTACATTCATTTTTCTGGCCCCATGATTTGTCACTGAAAGGTCTTTTAAAGATTCAGTGAGTCCAGAAGTGGGGCAACCTGAGTCTGGTTGATTAAAAAAATTCTGATTCAAAAAATACATGCTCTGTAATAAAAATGGCTTATTACTTGTACAGTCCTCACAATACTTCAGGATTTAGTCAATAAAATGCTGGTTTTACAATCAGGAACCTGATATTCAAGGAAAGTCCTCCAGGCCAATGAGAAGGCATGGAGGCCAAATTTGAATTTTGGTTCCTCAGGCTCTGGGAATCCTCAGACTCAGCTGCACCATCTCCATTTAAAGCACCCTCAGCCTGAACCCAGAGCTTGGAAATGTAAATGAGAAAAGCTGGAATTAGAAGACAGAAGACCTGCATTTTGTTGTTGTTCTTTTCAGTTATACATGATGGTAGAAACTATTTTGATATATTTATACAATCATAGAATATATCTTATTCTAAATAGAATCCCAGTCTTGTGGATGTACACAAGTGAGATTCACTGTGGTGTCTTCATATACATAAGACCTGCGTTTTAATTTGGGTTTTTATATTACTCATGGGATCCTGTCTCATTCATTCTTTCTTCTGAACTGTGAACTGAGGGAATGGCTTTTAAGGTCCCTTCTAAGACAATTCCTAGGATCCTAGGAAAACCGTCTTAATCCTTCCATCAAATCTCACATCAATTATGAAGATCAGTCCATAAGCCAGAATTGCTACACGATGATGCAACCATCAGAGTACTACCTGTAATTCCACCACACATCTGCTGCAGGCTTGTTTGCAGAGCTCCAGAAATTGGCTTTCACACCAGCTCCTTTCCCTTCCAGTTCAACAAGCCTCTACACTTCTTTTTTGGCTGTTTCAAACACTCTGCCCTTAGGAGTATTTTCTAATGGCTTGATGCTTACAAGTATCCAAACAAGCTGTTTTGTTTTCCTTGGCATTCTGATAAAAGCAATCTTATCCTTCTACAGGATTAGCTATGCAAGTTATCACGGTTTACAGCCTCTCTTAAACAGATGTTAAATGCCCCTCACCTTCTCATTCCTAGAAATGGTGTCTGGGTGTTGATTGAGAATATGGCATTATGTAAAAATGTGGATGTGTAACCGATGTGATTCTGCAATCAGTATTTGGGGTAAAAATGGGAGTTCATAACCCACTTGAATCTAATGTATGAAATATGATATGTCAAGAGCTTTGTAATGTTTTGAACATCCAATTAAAAAAAAAAGAGAATGCAGATGACTAAAGATCTCTCCCTACCACTTCGCCATGCATCTACAGGCAGTCCTCTACACAGCTGCATGCAGAGCTGCTGGAGCAAAGGACTGGGAAATTATTTTCAGTTAAATAAACATGAAACGAAAGCTCCAGGCTGCCAAAGGCAGGCTGCCTCTTTACTGATGTTATGGAAAAAAGCACACTAAGGCCTGACTCTGCAGCTGACTTCTGCACAAGGTTTTCCCTCCCAAAGCTAATCTTAGCAACCAGAAGAGGCCTCTTTGCTGTTTACATGGCAACATCTGCAGAGCTTTCTGAAGACAATCCCTTGAATGAATAAGAAATCCTCAGTTGTTTCCCACCTTAGTACTAAATGAAAAATTGACTATAGTCTGAGCTCCACTCTGTTTCTCTTCGGTGTATTGAGTAAGGACATGGTTTCAGGAAACTGATTTCTTGCTCCCAATCCCAGTTAATAATTGTCAGCTTTAGCCGGGTGCAGTGGGGCACGCCTGTAATTCTAGCAACTCAGGAGGCTGAGACAGGAGGGTCGCAAGTTCAAAGCCAATCTCAATGAAAAGGGAGACACTGAGCAACTCAATGAGACCTTATCTCTAAATAAAATACAAAATAGGGCTGGGGATGTAGCTCAGTGGTTGAGTGTCCCTGAGTTCAATCCCTGGTACCAAAAAAAAAAAAAAAAAAAAAAAAAGTTAGCTTCCTTTGGTCAGTTACTCAAATGATCTGTTTCTGTGTGTGCAAAATATGGGTCAATGAAGGCACTCATCTCATTGGATTAAGTATTACATTTAAATATAGATACAGACCTTACATGTAGATGTGCTAGGGGGGCAGCTAGCCAGAGTTAAGAACTAGACTTAAGTTTCTGATCTTTTGATTAAAAAAAAAATTTTTTTTGACACTGGGGATTGACCCCAGGAGTGCTCTACCACTGAGCAACACACCCCCAGTCCTCTTTATTTTTGAGACAGGGTCTTAGTTGCTCAGGCCTGACCTCAAGCTCAAGATACTAGCACTTCAGCCTCTGAGTTGCTGGGATTATAGGCGTGTGCAAACACACCAGGCTTGCCTTTAACTTTACTTCCTCTCCTTGATTTTGAAAGTAATTTGCAAAAAGAGACTAGTGGGTTAATAAAAAGGATTACTCTGGAACCTCTAAAGGAATTTTAGTAAATGTTTTGCTGGTTTACCCTTATAGTACTAATATAAGGTTGCCAAATAATTGAGACAAAACATGCTAATTCAGTCTGAGAGGAGAACTTACTCTTTGTTTGGTGCATAGTATTTAATATCATATTCCATGTTAGTGCTAAGAATGGGTCCGCACAGTGAAATCTGAATTATGCCAATTACAACTTTGACTTTGTGTTCAATACTGAGCCACTGTTTGTAACTTGAAATCTGGCATTATACAAAGGATGTCCCCAAACCGATGGCTCAAAAGATTGTTTCTCAGGGGTAGAATTATGGCTCAGTTATAGAGTGCTTGCCTAGCATGTATGATGCACTGTGTTCAAGTCTCAGCACCACATATAAATAAATAATATAAAGATCTATCAACAACTAAAAAAAAATTTAAAAAAAGATTGTCCCTCAAATCTCTGATAAAGATGACCCCAGGCTGGGTTGTGGCTCAGTGGTAGAGCACTTGCCCCACACATGTGAGGTACTGGATTCTAATTTCAGCACCACATATAAATAAATGAATAAAATAAAGGTCCATAAACAATTAAAAATATATATATAAAAAGATGCCCCGTCAACAAACTGTCATATTGTAAACATCAAGTAACACCACAAACATTTTAAAAAAGGAAGTTTATTGGTCTTTAAATGGCTCAAATTGCAAATAAACGATCGGGTAGTGGCATCAGCCGAAGACATGTGATGCATCTTTGTCAGTTGGCTTCATAGCACCTCAGTACCCAGGAGAGGAAAGGTCTCAAAGCAAAGTCACGATGTTAGTGGTTAGGACCCCTGGTTCAATAAGACTGCAATGAGTACACTGGAGACTGCTGGGCCTGCTGGCCAGCGCGACACTGGTAACTTTAATTCTGCACATGGCATAGCTCATGAGGAATATGAAATGAAAGATGTACATCTCAAACCCTTAAGGACAAATATTTAACATGACAAGCTGGATGTCATATCTAAGGAGTTGAGTTCCTAAAAAGCCTATTTTTGATAACTTTACATACACACCTGTTCCCTGGAATCCTGAACACATCTTTGACCTTTTAAAACATTAGGACTGAGCAACAGAAAGATAAACTTTGTTCAATCAACTGTCTTAGCCACATTCTAAAGAGGATAAGAAAAATCTGATAGTGGTAAACTTCCCATTGAAATTATGTTCCCAAATAACACACTAGAATTCTTCCCGTGGGAACACCATACAATGGTGATCCAGTCTAATGTTTGATCTGTGAGCCAAACATTTTCTGCACTATACCTGTGTTTGATTGGTTGATGTTAACTTTAGAAAAATGTTGTTACAGTGTTCTTCACTATGAACATAAACAGACTACAAATACTAATAATTTCCATAAAGCCAAACTGTAACCTCATGAGAACAAATTTAGAAGAGGACAGGTGGCAAGCATGAATATTTCCCGAAGTGTTCTAGTGCAATTTGCATAGCACTGTTGACTTTTTCCTGTGCCCTGTTCCCAGGAGATTAGAAGTTTAACACTTAAATGCTTACCACTTATAGAAAGTGATTTCCAGGAACCAGCATCTTAGAAAAAAAAGGTTCACTCAAACATAACTGGTGCTGAATCCTCATAGTCTAAAATTATCTTACAAGTACATGCTGGCCCTTCCTTTACTACCTTATAGTTTATTTAAAAGCAATCAAGGAGCTCTGGAACTTTATTCTTAAGAACCAGAGTATGGCACACATTTTTAATTTGGACAGACTCCTAGCAGATAGTAATTTCTCAAGAATCTTCTATACAAAAGCTGCACTTTATCTAAGCAAAGTAAGATCTTCTCTCACCAGGACTCCTGGGGCAGTGAGTGGGCCCACAGTACCAGTGAGAACACACCTAGAATGGTGTAACTGGGCATTTTTCATTTTCAAAATTAAGGCATATTCAAAATTTTCCATGTACAAGTTTACACTACTTTTCTAAGTTAATCACCAGGTAATTAATGCAGATCCACAAATTACTCTCAGTTTAACCATATGCAACAACCATGCCAATAACTTTTCCTTCTATATTTTGCATAACAATGGTTAAAAAAGTGGTACAGTTTTAACTATCATGTTCACAATTGTCATTTTTTCAAGGCAGTAGAAGACCAAGACATTTTAAAATGATATAAAATTTAAACTTTATAATAAACACCAGAGAAAGTGGTCTTTGCTCCCATTCCCCACCCACATTTCACCTCTTTTAACAGTTCAAGAAAGACTGCCCGAGAAACACAAGCTCACACGCTACATTCAGGACTGTGATAAATGTAGGCAATTATGAAGTTAAGTTGAACTTTGCTTCATGGTGAAGCCACGTTAATTTCTTTTTTAAGTGAATTTGACTTTCTGTGCAGTTCCAATTCATGCTTTTAGTGATACATAACAATTTCCAAAATGTTAAAGTAATTTCAGTCAATTGAGCCTTCAATGGCAATGCTTATAAATTATATTTATTAGTATGGTCAAGATAAGAAAGGAGTTTGGGCTTTGATTATAAAATGCAGCATCTTTCTCTGATTCTCTTGGCTAAACTTTTCCTCTTCTTTTTTCCATTCTTTTCTTTGCTGTCTTCCATCTTTCTGGCTCGAATTTCCCTCATTAAATCAAAAAACACCTAGACAGAAGAAAATAAAGTAAAATAAGCAAACAATATGAACTTAAATCTCAGCAGTTAAATCTTGAGGATAATAGAAAAATAAAGATTTGAGAGTTTTTTTTTTTTTTTTTTTTTGGCAGTGGGGGCAGTGCTGCGGAGAGTGTTGCCTGTGCTGGGCAAGTGTTCACCCACACTCTCAGCCCTAAGAGCTCTTTTTGGAAAAGAAAAAACTAAAGTCTGAAAATTAAAGTCTGATTTTCCCAGTACCTTGAGAAAATGGGAAAATTGGAACATTTTCTGAATTATACTTTAAATTGTAAAATGGTAAAAATGTTTATGTAATAAAATCTTTCTATTCCAATTTTCAGGATAAAAATGAAAAAAGAGAAAAACTCAATGGGATTATATCTGAGTACTTTAGATTAACAAATGTATTCTATTAATTCACATTTAATAGTGATTAATTTGTAAAATAAAATTTACACTTAATACTAATCATAAGGCAGGGGTTGTGGCTGAGTGGTAGAATGCTTGCTGAGAAAACATGAGGTCCTGGGTTTGATCCTCAGCACCACATAAAAATAAATAAACTAAAGGTATTATGTCCAATTACAACTAAAAAATAAAAATATATAAAAAAAATAATCATATATAGTGACTCATTTTCTTCAGCTCCATTTTAAAGAAATATTCAGAAAAGGAGATAAGGAAAACAGATGCTTTATCATTTTGATACCTTTTTTTTGCACTATATTTGAGAATTTATGAATTTGTGTCTAATGTCTGGGAATTAACAAATAATGACTTTAGAAATGATAACTAAAAATTCCTAGTACAACAATTCAATAATTAAATTTCAATTACAAATGTTCTTGTTCTCTTAACAGAGAGGGGCCTGGAAGGATATGGATTTGCACTATACATAATTGGTTATGAGTGTGTGTATGATAATGAATAATCTATATAGTTCACAATTTTACACTCTAAAATTTAAAAAATAGCTATTATAGAATTAACAAATTTAATGAGACTAAAAACAAGCAAAAAATATGAAGATAATGGATGTTGTAAGTAAACAAGTATGTGTATGCAGTGACCAACATGCTTTTCCTAACATGCATTTAACTCTGTAATGAAAACTTTAACTGAAAAAAACAAGGTGCAGAATAGCATAGACAGCTACACGTTTGTGTGTGTGCAGAACAGGAATTCACACACATTTGCTTTCTCTTGCAAAAAGAAACAATGAAATGAAAACCAAACGCTAATAATTTTATTTTCAAGAGGAAGGGAAGAAGGTAGAGGGATTAGTGAAGTACCTCTGCATACACCTTGTTATACTATACAACTTCTTTGGAAATGTAAATGTTTTATACATTCAAAAAAATGCACTTAACACACAAAAAGCAATCCCTAAAAGCTGAAAACTTATAAAATAAGACTGAGTGTATTCCAAGTTGGTGACATAATCATGTAGAGGAAAGGGTTATTTCAAGGGTCTCTAAGACATAGTATCTATTATAAGATTAATATTTCATATGCTAAGAATAAAAATGAGAACAAAACTCCAATGAATAGAGGGCTGAAGGAACTCAGCACTTGTCTCACAAATGTGAGGCCCTGGGTTGGGTCCCCAGCACCACTTAAAGAAAACAAAACAAACAATAATCCCAACAAATAAAAATAAGTCCTAGACTTCACTTTGTAGTTTGATTTTGTGTGTGTGTGTGTGTGTGTGTGTGTGTGTGTTACATTGTCTTTATTTGTATTACCCTGCAGTATATATAAAACACTTTCAAAGAACAACAACACTGTTACTGGGAAATACACAGTATGTAGTGTATTCTTACCTACTCGGATGGCTCAAGCAGGAGGATTGCAGGCTTGAGACAAGCCTTGACAGCTTAGAAAGATCCTGTCTCAAAATTTAAAGAAGAGCTTGGTATGTAGTTCAATGGTATAATGCTTACCTAGCAGATGTAAGGCCTTGGTTCAATCCCTATTTCTGTCAAAACAAAGTAAAACCATGCACAAAAAGAATGAAATAGGCATAAAATTCACTAGTTGTTGCTCAACTTCTACTTCATCAAAGATGGAATTTTGGAAGCCCTCTACTTCAAATCCAGCGCTGACTAGCTGCGGTAGGAAGCCTCCATCCTAACTAAATGTAATTACTACAGTACTGCTTTCTCATGCAGATACACAACTATAAGAAAGGATATTATAAGAAGGTTTAATTTCTAATTTTCGTTTAGTCTCTGCAATAAATTTTCAAGGAATCCCTATCAGAAACCTCCGAGGTCATTTTGCTTAAAAAACAATGGGAAACTTTTAAAGTCTGCATCAACCAATTTAATGCGTTAAAGCTGAAGGAAGTCCTACTTAAATGCCAATTAAATGAAATGAATAACTAGGGATAGGAATAAAGAACTAGTTTTGATGAACCAGACAAATGACAATCCCCTAGACACAGGGCTTCCTCCAACTTATTTTATTACAGACACTCTAATATTATTTCTCTCCCTCTATCTTCTTCTCCTCTTGTCTTCCTCATTCTCTTTTCTCATTTTAGGGTGATACATTATGTACAAAATTTGTTTTTTCTATGGGCTGGGGATACAGTTCAGTTGGTAGAATGCTTGCCTCACATGCACAAGGCTATGGATTCATTCCCTAGCACCACACACACACACACACACACACACACACACACACACACACACACAGACACACCAAAAAAAAAAAAGAAAAAAGAAAAAAATTGTCCTTTCTAATTCTGCAGACCATAAGAAATCACTCTTCTCACATAAATAAAAATAAAACCCAGAAAAAACAAATATACAGGCTCTTGTTTAACTTTTTTTGCCTTCACTAGTTTTTTCATTTCAGCCCCTACTTCACAGGATAGACAATATTATATTTTCCAATGGGTTAAGGATCTCCTATAAAATCCAAATGCAGAAATAAAGTAAAAAATTGAATAAATTTTTAAAAAGTTTAGAATGGTATTCTTTTTTGTTAATTATTTATTTATTCTAATTTGTTCTACATGATGGTAGAATGCAATTCATTTCGTATTATACATATAGAGCACAATTTTCCAAGTCACTGATTGTACATAAAGTATTTTCACACTATTCGTGTCTTCATACACGTACTTAGGGTAATAATCTCTAACTCATTCCACCATCATTCCTACCCCCTTTCCTCTTCCCTTCCCTACCCTCCCCTTTGCCCTATCTAAAGTTTTTCTATTCCTCCCATGCTCCTCTTCCATTGTTATTATGAGTCAGCATCTTCATATCAAAGAAAACATTCAGCTTTTGGTTTTCTGGGATTGGCTTATTTCACTTAGCATTATATTTTCCAACTCCATCCATTTACCTGCAAATGCCATGATTTTCTTCTCTTTTAATGCTGAGTAAGTTCCATATTTTCTTTATCCACTCATCTACTGAAAGGCATCTGGGTTGGTTCCACAATTTAGCTACTGTGCATTGTGCTGTTATAAACATTGATATGGCTGTGTCCCTGAAGTCTGCTGTTTTTAAGTCCTTTGGGTATAAGCCGAGGAGCAGGATAACTGGGTCAAATGGTGGTTCCATTCCCGGTTTTCCAAGGAATCTCTATACTGCTTTCCAGATTGGAAATTTGCAGTCACACCAGCAATGTATGAGTGTACCTTTTCCCTCACAACCTTGCCAACACTTACTATTGTCTGGATTCTTAAAAGCTGCCATTCTGACTAGAGTGAGACGAAATCTTAGAGTAGTTTTGATTTGCATTTCTCTAATTGCTAGAGATGTTGAACATTTTTCCATATGTTTGATGATTAATTATATATCCTCTTCTGAGAAGTGTCTGTTCAGTTCCTTAGCCCACTTATTGATTGGGTTACTTGTTTTTTTGGTGTTAAGATTTTTGAGTGGTTTATATATCCTAGAGATTAGAGCTCTATCTGATGTGCTTGTGGTAAAACATTTGCTCCCAATCTGTAGGCTCTCTATTCACCTCACTGATTGTTTCTTTTGCTGAAAAGAACATTTTTAGTTTGAATCCATCCATTTATTGATTCTTGGTTTTAATTCTTGCACTACAGGAGTTTTATTAAGAAGTTGGGGCCTAATCTGACATGATGGAGATTTGGGCCTACTTTTGCTTCCATTAGGTGCAAGGTCTCTGGTTTAATTCCTAGGTCCTTGATCCACTTTGAGTTGAGTTTTGTGCTGGTGGTAGATATTCTTTCTAAGCAAGCTAAGAGCTCAGAAATCATAAAGGAAAATAGAAATATATTTGACAACATAATCTTTAAGGTTTTCCATGCCAAAAGACAAAATAAGCCCCCCAAAAAGATATAGTACAGATTAGGAGGCAATATTTACAACATGTAAATGGACAAAGGGTCAATGTCCTTAATAAAAAATGG
Source organism: Ictidomys tridecemlineatus (assembly GCF_052094955.1). Taxonomy (NCBI): domain Eukaryota; kingdom Metazoa; phylum Chordata; class Mammalia; order Rodentia; family Sciuridae; genus Ictidomys; species Ictidomys tridecemlineatus. Next base: position 32,867 of record NW_027523448.1, on the reverse strand, counting down.
ACTCAGTAATCCAAAAGATAAACAATTCATTTAATAAATGGGCAGAAGAAAGGGATTTCAGATAATCCAGTCAGTGAGTCAATCAAAAGATGTGCAGGGCTGGGGTTGCAGCTCAGAGGTAGAATGCTTGCCTAGAACATGTGAGGCTTTCTGGGTTCACCCCCAGTACTGCACCCCAACTGCCCCCCCAAAAAGCAGAAAATGCAGCAATCAGAAAACAAATTAAAAATTAAAATATCTTAATGGTATTTTTAAAGGTTGTTTTAATTTGGGCTGGCAAGGCTGTATGGTAAAATGTTTCTCCACACACTGCTGGTGGAATGTAAAGGCAGCTGTTCTGGAGGGTAACTTGTTACTACAATTTAAAATGTATACTTGACTTTCCTTTCCTTCCTTTTTTCCTTCTTCTTGGTGGTACTGGGGATTACATTCAGGGGCACTCTTATAACTGAGTAAAATTCCCAGTCCTTTTTATTTTTTTATTTTGAGACAGAGTCTTGCCTAGGCTGGCCTTGAACTTGGAATTCTCTAGTCTCAGATTCTTGAGTAGCTGGGATTATAGGTGTGCACCACAGCTCTCAGCTCACCTTTGTCTTTTCTATTGCACTAATGCAGAAAGTTTAACTGAAATACTGTGTGTAACAGAAAAATTGCAAATGACCAAAGTGCCATTAATAGGAAAATGGCAGAAATATGGAAAAACCTAATATGGAACATTTTGTAGATTTTAAAAAGAATGTGGGTATATTTATTTATATGCATTAATGGTAAGAGTACAGAAACATATGCAAATCCTACTAATATATAGGTAAAATAAGCAAATGTTAACTTTCCTTTATATGTATGTATGCCTGCCTTTAACTGGAAAGGTACACCTGTGTTAGCACTAGTTACTACAGAGAGGGCAGGAAAGTGGCATATGGGTAAAGCTATTCACTTTTTCTTCCTATATTTCTGTGTTATGATTCTTTATAAAATAAGCATGTATTCATTCATTACTTATACAATAAAAAATTCACAGTAATTTTTTAAAAAATATTTATCTTTTCGTTGTAGTTGGACACAATACCTTTACTTTATTTATTTTTATGTGTTGCTGAGGATCGAAACCAGGGCCTCGTACACACTAGGTGAGCGCTCTACTGCTGAGAGCAACCTTGGCCCCCACAGTAATATTTTTTTTTCTTTTTTCTTTTATTGTTGGTCGTTCAAAACTTACATAGTTCTTAATATATCATATTTCACAGTTTGATTCAAGTGGGTTATGAACTCCCAATTATACCCCGTATACAGTTGCTGTATCACATCAGTTACCCTTCCATTGATTTACATATTGCCATTCTAGTGTCTGATGTATTCTGCTGTCTGTCCTATTCTCTACTATCCTCCCTCCCCTCTCCTCCCCTCCCCTTTTCTCTCTCTACCCCCTCTACTGTAAATCATTTCTTCCACTTGTATTATCTTGTCTTACCCCTCCTTTCCTCTTTTATGTAATTTTGTATAACCCTGAGGATCACCTTCCATTTCCATGCAATTTCCCTTCTCACTCCCTTTCCCTCCCACCTCTCCCACAGTAATATTTTTGAAAAACTAAAGCACATATCTCCTAAAATTCTTTCCCCAACATAAAACTGACTACTAACATCATAATTATACTTCCTCTATTGACTGACATCTACTTACTTGTTCAAATTCTTTCCATTTTGCCAAGACATTTCTTAAAATCAAGAGCAACCTCAGAGTTTCATATTAAGAACTAAAACTAGAGGGTCCTATAAAGGTCACTGAATGAAGCCAATGAGTGCACAAGTAGTTCACCCAGATGGTCCTTTAACTTCTTGTGATTCCTCTGTGGTAGCCCATGCCCCAGGTTCAACAAATTGGTTTGTTACCATTTCAGAGTAGAATAAAAACCTGCCTCTTTGAAATTTTTATTTAATAGTTTATTTGGAATCCAGATAAGGATAAAGAGTGAGTCCAATAATCTTGTGGGGAGCCAGTATTTGTTGTCTGTGACAATGTATGATGCTTCACAACTTCACAGAAGACAATATTGACACTTGCTGTCCCTGAAAATTCACAAATCAGGTTTCTAGAAGTGGATGACATCCAAAATGGAAGACATGATGCCTATTCTGTCTTTTTAAGTAAAAGAATAAGGAAAGATGTGATCTTGCTCCAGTTATGTATCTTTCTGCACTTCAGTTTTCTCATCTAAAAAGTGAACATGAGAAGAGTATCCACCTTTGCCTCATATATATTTAGGATTACATGGTTAGTGCCTGCCACAGTGCCCAGCTCTTAAAAGTATTGATAAATATTAGTTCTTCCAACTATTAGATTACTTCTTCAGCCAAAAAACCCCAAGTATAACCTAATTTTAGAAACTGATTAGTTGCTAAAGGTTACTTTTATTTAGCCTTTAAAGTAGTCACTTTTCAGGGAATAGCAGCATATGAAATTACGAGTTTTCAGTATAAATTTGTACCTCAGTTTATAAGCAGCCTATGTAATTTAATTTTGTGTTGGACGTGACCATGAATTGACAGATTATCTTTTCTGAAACTGTCACATCAATACTTTCTATGTGTATTGCCAGAGTCTTGACACTCTCTATTAGGAGGCAGATTCTATTCTCAGCCTTCCTCCTGACGCTTGGTGGGATTTTGTGACTACCTTGACTGATAGAACCAGGATGAAATAATGCTGCCCCTTCAAAGACTTGGTAATAAAAGGCAGTGTAGCTTCTGACTGGTTCTTATTCTCTTGTGACACTTGCCCTTGGAACTGTCAGTGCACTGTGAGAAAGTCCAAGTTAACACACGTGGACAACACACATGGGGAAACCGACATGGATAGGAGCTGAGACATCCCTGGATAAAAGTCAGCATCCACTGGTTGAGCCAGACAAGTATGAACAAGTCTTACAACCTAAATTCAGATACTTACAGACACGAAGTTTTTCAGCTAAGGCATCAAACACTGTAAAGAAGATACGAACAATCTCCAAATATGCCCTCTCTAAATTCTTAATGTCACACAATCTGTTGTTTTATCTAGGAAATTATTTTTTTCTGCAGCCACAGGAACTAAAACAGCCTCATCCCTTTATTTTTTCTATTTTGAAAAGGTAAAATATGCATATGGCAAAAAGTTCAAATAAAGAAGTCCAGAAGAGTATTTACAGAGAAATGAGCATATACCTGTAATTTAGTTCTCTGGTGATGACTACAGGAAGCAAATCCTTACATATTCTTAGGATATACACACACATATGGGTGTACATTTATTTACTTTTCATTTATTGATTGATTACAGTGCTCGGGATTAACCCGGGGCCTCATGCACATAAAGCAAACACTCTACCACTGAGCTACAACCCCCCAGTCCTTCAGTGTGCATTTAAAATATAGATAACAACAAACTACAGACACTGTTCTGCACCTTGCTTGTTTCACTCACTTCATGCTGAAGATCATTTCCTGTCAGCACATTTAGTTCTATCTCCATTTCTTTCTTAATGGTTGGGTAGAATTCCATTACATGAACACTTCATAATTTAAACCAGTCTGTTACTGGCACTTGGATAGCTCTGGTGTTTTTGTTTCTATAAATGCCCCAATGTTTACCATTGAACATACATTTTTAAGTGAGTATATGATTTTTTTTCTGCAAAATGTAATTTTAGAACTTGAATTGTTGGGTCATAATTTTGACAGATAATCACCACATTGTCCTTCTACCAACATGAGTTTCCTGTTTTTCTATTCTCTTGCCAAGAACGTATTATCAATTTTTTTGCTTTTTTCCAATGTGTCAGGTTAAAAAAAAGGATATGCGATTACATTTTAAAAATGTACTTCCTTTTTTATAAGTGAGAATCTTTTTTTCAAGTTTAAAAGCCATTTGTGTTTTCTTTCTGCACCACACCTGTTCCTGATCTTGGACCATTTTCCATAGAGTGTGGGTCTTTTTAATATCCTAATCAAGCCCCATCCCAGACTCAATGATGCAAAACCTCGGGGTAAGACCTAAGGATGGGTGTTTATTAAGCTTTACAGGCAATTAATTTGCACACTGGAGATTAAAAGGCACAGCTATAGAGCCTGGATATTTGGGGGGTGAAGAAAGTTCTCACCTGGAGGCCCTCAAGCAACTGTGCTGCCTCCACCAAGAACACAATCTTCCTAATCACTGGAGGCAGCAGAATGAAATATACTTGGGGAGGCTCCTAGACACCTAGCAGGGGTTCCACATCTGGTTCCCAGGAGCACAAAGTGGGAACATAAGGAAGAAGGAAACTGAATTTCCCTTTCTACTCAGAGGTAAAAAAAAGCTCAGGGTAGAGAATATAATAGTAGTAACAGAGATTTAAAAATCCTTTTATCTTGGAGATTACTTTATCTTGGGAGGCACTTTCACATTTTTTTTTTAATAAATAGATTTTTAGTTGTGAATGAAACTTTATTTATTTATTTTTATGTGGTGCTGACAATCGAACCCAGTGCCTCACATATGCTAGGCACTCTACCACTGAGCCACAACCCCAGCCTGGCACCTTCATTCTGAGAACTTAAATGGGCTGGGCAGGCATCAGGTCATGGAGAGAACATTCAGTACTGCCATCTTGGGACTTTTACAACTCCTTTTCAACTAGGCAGCCCCATCAGTATAAGAAAAACACTCAGAAAAACATCAAAATAAGAAAAACAGAATGCCATCAGTGTTACAAAAAAAAAAAAAAAAGTACAATCAGCTATAGTAACTCATGTTTTAATGACTCTTGGGAAGTTAAAGACAAGGTCATGTAAGAAATTCCTAACACTTTAACTTAAGAATGCAGCAAAGATAACTTATTAAATTGTATTAAAACTCTATTTAATAATCTCATAACACTCTAGACAAAATGGAGCTGAGTTAAAGCAAATCAGTCTATTTTTAACATGATGTAGTATTAAAGAGAGCCACATTTTACCTTGTCAACATTAGCTCGTGTTTTAGCAGATGTTTCCACATAGTTGACATTCCACTGGTCTGCTCTGTTTTTTGCCTCTTCTACAGAAACCTGCCTTTTATCTTCTAAATCTGATTTGTTACCCACCAATAGAAATGGAACATTCTCATCTTCTTTTACTCTTAAAATCTGCTCCCTGGATAAGAGAAAATGAGAAATATTAACATGACTTCTACATGATAAAAACGTAGCAACTATCTGCAATCAGCATGTTTATAATTATATATATATTTCTATAAGCAACAAGCTTATCTATCACATCATAAAAAGTAATAAATACTTCTTATTCTATCATCAATTATCTGAGATGCACATTCACTTCAGTAATGATAGAAAAATAAACCAGTTGGGAATATAAACATAACAAGCAGAGGTGCAAAACAAAAAGTATCAAGTACAACCTTCCCCAAATGTTTTCATATTTTTAAAATGACCTTTTTATTTCGGAAGGTTTTTTTAAAATTTACAGAAAAGCTGAGATCATAGCATGAAAAGTTTCCACTATCATTAACATCGTTTATTAGTATGAGTATGTGTACCAAAATGAATAAATCAATAATGATACAGTATTATTTAAGCCCAAACTTTATTGGACATTCTTAGTTTGAACCTAACATCCTTTTTCTGTTCTAGGAGCCCATCCAGGATACCACATGACATTTAGTCTCATTAGAATTCACTTGGCTGTAATAGTTCTCAGAGTATCTTTGTTTTTGATGACCTTAATAGTTTTGAGGAGTGCTGGTTAGGGTAATTTGTAGAATGTCTCCTAGCAGGGATTTGTGCAATGTTTTTCTCACGACTGGAGTATAGGATTTTGGGAGAAAGATCACACAGGTAGAGAGTGCTATTCTTATCACATCATATCAAAGGTCCCACATAATATTTTTAAAGTCTCACACATGCCAGAAATTATAGGAAGTAGCTCCTCAGCATAGATTTTTCATTTAAAGGTAAATTATATACTATGAAGTGTCACTAATTTGTAAGTATTGTGGTTCTGCTCTTCTTAATCATGTGACTCTGAGAAAAGTACTCTGTCTCCATTTCCTTTTCTATAAAATGGGATCAACAATACCTTCCTTATATGGTTGCTATGAGGAGTAAATGTAAAGTGCTTATAACTGCACGGCACATAGTAAACATTCAATAAATGCTATTAGCTGTTATTATGATTATCTACTGGAGGAACATGTTAAGTTTACTTTTTACATCAACACAAAATCTATGTTAACTTGCTTAGAGTTACAACTGAGTAAGTAGATCAAGAATTTGAACTTGAGAAATTTAACTCCAGAAAACACATTCAACTTCTATGCTAGATACCACAGGGATTCTCATAACAGGATTGTGAAGGGAACAAACCCTGACCAAGAAGGCTTAGTTCCCAAAACTTCTTCATCATGAGAGACCCCTATCTCTGATATAGAGTAAACAACAGGAGGTCTGGCATTATGGTGAGGTTCTCCATATTATATGATACTTTCCTGTCTGGTGCTATTATGAAACAGTGATCAGACCATACCTTTCTGAAAAAAAAAGAAAAAGTTTTACATTGTTTTGGCTGAGGGCTATATTTAATAGTAGTAAAATAATGAGTGATATAACAACATACTGTCATAGGATAGTTTATATGATTTAAAAATAATGCCCTAATGCTGGGGATATAGCTCAGTTGGTAGAGTACTTGCCTCCCATGCTCAAGATCCTGGGTTTGATCCCCAGCACCACAAAAAACAAACAAAAAAACAAACCTGTTAAATTATTAAAAAAGAATAAATATTAGAGAATATGCTATATTTTAAATAGAAAACATGACATTCTATTTAAAAATATGAAATGTGGTAGTCATGTGGTTTTATAAAAAACTTGTCATTAGTTTTATGAGCACCAACCAGTATAATATCACTGATAAACTCAGAAATATGGAGGTAGACCTCCTGGATTTTAATTCTCTGCTATTAACTGCATGACCTAGGTAGGACAAATGACTTAATCTCCCTGTGTTTCAATTTCTTCATTAAAAGATGTGGAAATAATACTTTCAGAAAGTCAAATTTAAGAATTCACTAATAAACATTATTTTATGTACTCTCAAGAAAACTGCCAATTATAAGGTTACGATGCCAGGTCATAGTCCTGACTTTTGAGAAATGTATAGGTTAGAAATTATGAAACACAGTAGTATCTACCTCTTAGGGTTGTTTGATAAGTGAACTGATTTATGTAAGTAATTAGAACAGTGGCACATGGTAAGCACTATATGAATATCAGGTAGTGTTACTGTTATTACTTCATTTGCCTAATTACTGATACGTAGCAAATATTCTAACAGACTCAATGCTTGCAACAAATTCCCTGAACCTGAATTCTCAATTGTTCTAATATGTATGGACTATGAACCACACAGAAAGTCACTTCCATTTTTCACTGATTTGTATTTACTTTAAAAATCCTTTTAAAAAATAAAAATGTTAAAAAGCATAATATTTGGGTATTTTAGGCTAAACTGTACAGTTACAGTTACACAGTTCTATGTTTCCTGTCACTCAAATGATACCTTGCAAAAAGCATGTCAATGCTCACCATCATTGCTTTACATTTATGATGTGCTTGTGAAGAGGATTTTAGCCAACCAAAACCTTTTTCCAGGGTTGGTAATGACAAATGTGCTGAGATTTTCTTAACTACCATCCATCATGATCTGTAGCCCGAACTAAGATAACAACTGACTTTTCACTCAGTCTCAATAACCACCAGGAAGGTGAGTCTAACTCAAATGTTCATGACTCTAGTGCTTGTGGTCACATATGTATATACTCATTAATTACCTACTAAGCTACTTTTAGTCAGATGCTGCAGGAAGACCTATACTAAAATTATGGCATGATTAATAGTATCAGAAACATGACCATGAAAAATCTGGAATATACTGGCCAGAGGTGAGAAGACAATATTCTTTAGAAATAATAGTTTTTTTTTTATTGGTTGTTCAAAACATTACAAAGCTCATGACATATCATCTTTCATACATTTGACTCAAATGGGTTATGAACTCCCATTTTTACCCCAAATACAAATTGCAGAATCACATCAGTTACACATTCACATTTTTCCATAATGGCATATTAGTGACTGTTGTATTCTGCTACCTTTCCTATCCCCTACTATCCCCCCTCCCCTCTAGAAATAATAGTTTTATTAGTTACTTTTCTGGGTGTCAGAGAAAGGTATTTCTGTGTCTATAGCCTTCATATACATTTTCCTTAATGTTATGCTATTAGAGAATTTTAAAATAGAAAAGTTCTTTTACAATCTGGTCGAACGTCTTCATTTTTGTTGTAAGGAAAGAGAACACCAAAAAGGTAAAGAGTTTTCAAATCAAATAAAATGTTTATTAAATGTGTACTGTATTGTTATATGATCACAACTGTACCAACAGTGAGTACCAGAGATAGGGATGGGTAAAAAATGGGTTCTGCTTTCCAGACGTTTTAACCTTATCAGGGAAAACATAATCAAGCTCAGTAAAAAAGTGTGATACCATGTGGAGTGCCTACTGTAACCATTCTCACAAATGTCTTTCTTTCTCATTGCTGGTGAGTCACTGGGGTCATTTTTATTTATGGGAAGGGCACTACATTGGAGCTTTACAAGAAGAGTAATGAATCATCCTTATTTTTTGTAACAGTAATAGCCCAAGATTCTCTCTTGGCATAAAAATACCTTATTCCCTTGAAATACCACATTGGCTTTAGTAACTATGGTGACAAATTTATTCCATTACCTAGAACAGGACCTGCTACATAATCAACTTTCATATTTATTGAATGAATGAATAAGCACTGACATTTATATAACTTTCGACATGTCTCCAGGTTTGCAAGTTATTAGATCTACCACCCTTTGCATTCTATCGTATATGAAATTCCTTGTAGAAACCAACAAACTTAATTTTATAAACACATCTATATTTTACAGTTTCTCAATGATGTACCTTTTTACAAAGACAGTTAACTTAGAAACCTTTAAGTTCTTGAGTCGTTCAAGTGTACATAAAAAGGAATGCTCTGTATAAGCACTGGTTCAGTTTCTTGTACAACTATTAAAATGCCATTTTTCTCATCTGTGGAATCCTTCTCTTTCAGGCTCATCTACTTTGCGACTCCTTTCCCATGCTGGATCCTTGTAGTGATCACTGCCAGTGTTTCCCTACATTATCCTGTATTTAATTATATTATTATTTAATTATAATATTAATTATAAATATTTACTTATGCTTGCTTTTGCTTTACATATTCAACTTGGTTGTGTAAATTTTGAAATCAGAGGATACATTATATCTTTCTTTTGTGTCCCCCTATAACCAAAGCTGATATGTAACACAGGAATAAAAATATGTAATTAAAGAACATGTTTAATTATGCATAAAGTATTTGCAAGAGTACCCAAGAACCTTATTTGTACCAAACTTTTCTTAGATAAATACAGGAACCTCTCTCCCATTCACCAAAACTGTCCCTGCTAAACCAAAAAGATTTTTAATTAAGCAAATAGTAAATAAGACATATTGTAGAATACAACCTAGTGTGCCAGTCTACAATGATTATTTCTATTTTACAAATTCAGTCCATAAAATTATTTCTATGCTAAAAATTCAGGGCACATGAATTGTGAGGAGAATGGCAAAAAAAAAAAAAAATGCCTGCTGAGTGTTACAAAATGCTCCTAAATCAATGTCTAACACAAAAAAGACTTAAAAGCTGGAAAAGCTCACTATATTGATTATTCACTATCAGGGCAATAATAGTACTTTAAAGAGAAATACTTCAGGAATGCATAAAGGAACTCTGGATACTTGAAGCTGCCATAAACTCAAGCTCTAATATAGCTGGCACTAGGATGGCTGTAAGATTTATGTAAAGTTTCCTGAATATTGTGTGTACATACACAGTGGACAGAGTCATATACTAATACTGAAGTGAGAAATAAACACAAGTAGAGATATAGTAAAAGACTAATAAGCAAGAAGCTCTTGTTGTCCCCTTGTTTCTGGAGAACTGTTGTGCAGTATGTTATGAGCAATATCATTCACAAACATACCTGAAGTCGGCTGTGGCTGCAAAAGATTCCATTTCTGTAATAGAGAAGACACAGAGAAACCCCTCCCCACTCCGGAAGTAGTTGTCTCTAATTGCGGCATAGTCCTCCTGTCCAGCTGTGTCTAAGATATCAATCTGTACTTCCTCCCCATCCAGCACCACCTTCTTCCTATAGCTGTCTGCTTTGGTAGGTTCATAGTCCTCCACAAACTAGAAAAAAATGAAAAACATGTCTATTTTTTAAGGGTACTTTTGCTTTTTAAAACTTCTTACTTTGAAATATTTAATTATAAAAAATGGGGGATGAACTGTTATACCTCTAGACTGCTTACAGCTTGAAAATTATGCCTTTTGCTTTCTTTAAAAAATACTATTCATGTCAAAACTATTAAACATATATTTTATTAAATTTATAAGAACACCTTTCTACGAGATGCTAAATATAAATTTTTGTGCTAGAACTGTGGAAATAACTTATAGGTCAATATTTAGGTAAATATGAAAGTACCATTAAGTCTTTTCTTTCTCCAAAACGAAATGAATAAAAGTGACTTATGCTAATCTATAGCAGGTCAAAGCTTAGACTTGTGAGAGTTCTTCCCAAACTTGATTTTTCAAATAATACAATTAAGCAACTTTACATTCCTGCTCCTGTCATCAACTTCATAAATTTCTTTCATGTATCTTAATGAATCCTTTGACAACACTGTTAGCACATATGTATGAACACACATGTATACAGTTATTTTGTGGGTTTTTTTTTTTACTAGCTTCTATAAATATTTTTATCATCTGATATTTTCTTATTTGCTTAATTTCCATATCCCACCACTAGAATATAACCCTTGAGAGCAAAGACTTTGGATATGCTTCTCAGCGCTGTATCTTTAAAGCCTAGAATAGCATCTAGACTGGTAGACACTCATAAACAATTATTTAGAAAATGGACAGTATTTTGTAACTGCAAAAGTTATTCAACATTTTACCACATTTATATTCTAACACCGTGCTTAACCATCATCAAAAGTTAGGCGTGTGGATATTTTTACTTTTGGCTTCTTTACTGTCAAGAAGGGGACTGATAAAAGGATTAGTTTGAGAAAAGACTGTCAAATGAATAGTGTGAAAAACAAATGAATGAATGAATCAGTAATTTCATTTGAAGTACCACTTCAATCCTCCTTCTCCCTAAACTTTTTTTCATAGTCACTTGCAACAATCAGGAAAATGAATGAATCTGAGGGTTTGGAGTGTGTGTGTGTGTGAAAGAAATGTAAATTACAGACAATTAAAAAAAGACTTGGGGTGGTGAAATTTGCTGGATTATATTTTGCAGAAAACCAGGTATAACACTTATAATACTTGCCCTTCTTGGGCTAAGTGGATAACCTCTCTGAGGTTTTTTTCTTCCTTGTGAAATGGTGATGCCATTACTTACCATGTAGGATTGTTATGAGAATTAAGTAAAAAAGAGTACATTGCCACCATAAAACCTGGTTTCTACTGAGAGGAAGTACTGAGGATAAATGTTTAAATTGAATTATTAACTCTTAAATCATTAAGACTTGATGGCAGTCCTCTAAGAAAGGAATATATTATTTTATATAGGCTGAAACCTTAACTGAAGGATAATAAAATCTGATATAAATACATGCACATAAATTTGTAGCCTAATAATTACAAATTTTAGTGATATGGTGTTTACCTGGTTAAAGATGTATGATGCCACATCAAATCCAAAATAAAAACTAACTTTTCCATTGAGATCATTAAAGAACATTTTATATATGTTAACCTCGAGTCTCAATAAGGTTCTGCATCTACCAGTCCTATTAATTTAATAGGAGTAGGAGTCTTCATTAAAAGGACTAAAATTTAAGATCTAAAGTAGATTACTTTAAAAAAAAAAGAATACTGTTTTTAGTTTTGTTCTGTTTTTAAAGTCTGAGGTTTTTAAGGATCTTGAGTTCCTGACTTGTAAAATGAAGTCATATACATATGTTGGCTCTGAACTTAAAAATGGAAAAATACATTATGAGTAGCTTTTAAGGATCCAAGGAATCTATACAAAATAGCACCAAAACTAAGCTAGACTTTGATACTCATTATGAAGTTAGTGCTTACCTCATCATACATGAACTGAAGAGTCAAAGCAGACTTGCCCACACCACCACTTCCCACCATGATGACTTTGTGTAAGGCCAAAGAATTCTGACCTTTGGGCTTATTTGCAGCCATTGTGTGTTGTCGAGTTTTCACTGGAGGATTAAGAAGGATCTAAGAAGAACCAAAGGACAAGTAACGCTCAGTATATTCTTCCTCAGAATTCCAGTGTAGGAAAGAGATATGATGTCCCTAGGGTTCATGATACTAGTTTTCATTCTGCAGTGATTATAAACAGATGGCAAATGAAGTGTGCTCACTTAGGGAAAGAACCACTTATCAGAGAATGCCATGACAATGAAATAAGCAAATGACTCAAGGGCATTTCTCTTACAGTCATTTCCATAATGAGCTGTGACCAAATGTGGAGTTCCCAGTGCAATCACATGCTGGCAATAACAAAATACTTGTTACACTGGAATACATTCACACAAATTATGAAAAAAGGTTAAAGAATCACTGTTTCATATTAATCCATATTGGCAATACTTAGAGAGATGCTCCTTCTGATTTCAGGAAGAAATAAATGACCAAAAAAAGACTGCCATGCCTTAGGTTAAGGAACTCACTGAAAGGCTTGTCATGTTACAAGACAGACCACATTCCAACAACTTGGTAACAGAACTATAAATTGAATACAACACTGCAAACTCAAAAGTACCATTACTAAAACATTTGTGTTTGCTGGAGTGGACAATCTTAATTAAATACTTGGGCCTAACATGCCCTCACTTTCCTCAGACTATGCATTTGTTTAAGACATTTAGGTGGTCAGTGTGGAGAAGACCAGATTTCTACAGAAGCTGTAGTAATATGGTTTTAATATCCATGGTACTGGGCATTAGGGGAAAAAAGGCTGCAGGGTCAAGAGCAATCTCAAGTGTACATGGAGGCCCAAGCAAAGAAACTTTTTTGTTATTAGAGAATAGAGGGGATGTTTCTGACTTGTTTAGGTTACAGATAGTTTTCCTAAATTGCAGCTCACAGAACTATGCCCAACCCTGCTTACTTCCCTATCTGTGCCCATCTTTCTTAGCTCAGCTACATCAAACATATGCTGGTCTCCTTCTGTTCCTTAAATTCTTTCCTCTGCCTCTCGCCTTTGCCATGTAGTTTTCCTCTGTTTGGCATATTTTTATTTGATCTGGCTAACTTCTGGTCTCACTTTACCTGAAACTCTCAATACAAATAAGGCTTTCCCCTGCCCTGTATTCTCAGATAACATCTGCTACGTTTCTTTTAAAGCCCTTTATCACAACTTGAAATCACTTAATTGTGTAGTTGTTCTATATGGGTTTTCTCTGGTACAGAATACTAGAAACAATCTGAGTGCAGGACCTATTTGGTTTAACTTATGCTTAATATAACCAACATGACTTGGTGAAATCAGTCATTCAGTGCATGTCTGTTCAATGAATGACTACAAATGTAGATAGCCAGACTTAACCTTGAGGAATGCTTCAGACCCAATTGATGTAAAGCAGCTACTGCTGCCTATTACAAGTAAAGGCAACAGATATGTGCCTAACATATCAGTTGTATTGGAATCTAAGAGCGAGGCCTTATTTCAAGTCTCACCCAGAAGTTATACCTATATGTCTATTTGTGACCAATACAGAAAAGCAGCAGGGCATTTAATTCAGTGGTAGGGCACTTGTCCATTACTGAAAAACATTCAAACAAACCACAATCCTAGTATTCATTTACCAGCATGAGCATGTTAACACACTTCCTTTGAGACTGCCTTCACTATACCCAGCAAAACTGAGCTCACACCACACATGCAATTTTTTGTAAAATTTTAATATTTATTTATTTATATTCTCGGCGGACACAGCATCTTTGTTTGTATGTGGTGCTGAGGATTGAACCCGGGCTGCTCACATGCCAGACGAGCGTGCTACCACTTGAGCCACATCCCCAGCCCCACACATGCAATTTTTGATTCAGTTATTATTATTACATCATAATGATTAGAGCAGAAGCAGATTGAACTATGAAGGTATGACAAAAAGTAATCTACATTTTTAGGCTAAGGGTTCAATACAATTCAAAGATGAAGCCCCATCTTTTCATCTGGGTACTGAGAACATGGTCATTAGATTCTGAATGATCATCAATACTCAAAAATAGTAATAATGGGCTGGGGTTGTAGCTCAGTGGTAGAGCATTTGCCTAGCATGTGTGAGGCACTGGATTCAATTCTCAGCACTGCATATAAATAAATAAAATAAAGGTCCATCAAGAACATCAAGAACAACAACAAAAAAAAGTAATAATGAAAGTACTACAGATTACTTACCAAAAATCTGAAAGATACTGCTGGTGTTTCTAAACAAATAAGAAAATGATTTCTTTTCACTATTATGATCCCAAGTTGCTGGTAGCTACAATCATTTTGTGGCTATGTAACTTTTATGTTTAAAACAGTAAGTACCACATGGGCTCAGGGTGTTACCAAATCAATTAATACTCTAAGGTGTGTGTTTATGTGTGTGTGCGCATGCACACGCAGGGGTGGGAGGAAGTGTGGGGGGAAAGAGAGAGAGGGAGAGGGAGGGAGGGAGAGAGAGAGGGAGAGAGGGAGAGAAAGAGAGAGAGAAGGAGGGAAGGAGGGAGGGAGGGAGGGAGGGAGAGAGCATGAGCAAACATTAAGCAGTTACACCAAATGGGTTAAAACACTTTTTCTTCCAGAACAATTCAAAATATAGTCTGTGACTCAGAAATAGACAAAGATTTCTAAGGACATTTTTCCAAAGTACAGACATTCCCTAATAATGATGAGTGGCACATCAGATTTCTAAGAGACCATCCAGGAAAAGCAATTCCCACCAAGGAAATATTCCTTGCTCCCATTAAAAAACCTGGTACTATACAACTTAGCTGCTTAATACTGGCATGTTAATATTCTGTTGCTGGGACAAAATACCTGAGAAAATCCACTTAACAGGTAAAAGATTTATTTTGGCTTGTGGTTTCAGAGGTTTAAGGACATGATTACTTGGTCATATTGTTTTTGGTCTGTGGTGAGGCAAAATATCATGAGAGAGATGGCATGGTACAGCAAACGTGCTCACCTCATGGTGGCTGGGAAGCAAATAGAGGGAGAGGAGGGGCTGGGTCCAGTAACCCTTTCATAGCATGCTCCCAATCACCTAACTTCCTTTCGTTAAATCACACCTGCTAAAGGTTCTATAACCTCCCAATAGTGTCAAAGGCTGGGCACTAAGCCTTCAACAAAAGATCTTTGTGGGACATTGAAGATACAAACTGAAATACTAGATGTTGTTTTAAATGGTAAGCAGCCAATGCCTTTTCCTACTAGAACTTAAAAATACATACACAAATAAGAAAATTCTATTAGTCCTAAGTGCAATGAAAAAAATAAGAAGGTAATGGGATAAAGAGTTGATATAGAAGGAGGCTATCCCAGGAGTCCATGCAAGAGAGGAAAGAGATTCGGGATGCAGTGGCATTAGCAGAAATAATAAGAATACTAGCTTCACCACTACAACTAGTTCAAGTATAATTACTACTATAGCTATCCTGGGGATAACAAAAAATAAACATTTATTGACCACTCCCTAAGTGCTAGACATTATTCTGAGCACTCTGTACATGCTAACTTGAGTACTATACTCCATATATTAACAAACCTATGAGGTATATGCTATTTCAACTTCATATAATAAATAAGAAATCCAGGTCACTAAAGTTGTCCTGCTCAAGGCCAGGCTAGGATGGAGAATCAATTGACAGGATTTGCTAGTTGATTGGATGGGGGTGGGTAGCAGTGGCAGGAGTAACTTCTAAGCTTTTGGCCCAAATATCTGAATGTGTGGTGGTACATTACCTAAGATGGAGAAAGGCTAAAGAAAAAAATCAAAAGATCTGCCTATGTTGTAGACACCTAATTGGAGTTCTTTAGTAGGAATCTGGATATTTTAGTCCAGAGTTCTGGGATCAGGATAGAGATAGAAACAAAACTTTGAATATCAATTTACAGTCTGAATTTAAATTCACAAAACTGAACAAACTAATTCTCTAAGGGATAAGATTGAGATGAATATGAGGAAGCAGAGGAAAGGGCCCTGAGACAACATGATAGGTTGGTTTAGAAGGAGGAAATTGAGTGATCCTAGTTATCAAAGCTCAATCATGCTGAGGCTGAGACGAGATACAGTGACAAGAGAAACAGAACAGATAACTAACTGGTTACTAGTTTTGGCAAAATGGAGACTGATGGTGACTTTAGGAAGTGCTATCTCACCAATAAGGCAAGAATGGAATGGGCTAAAGAGTAGGTTTAGAAATGAATTCTTACTCTTTAAGAGGAATGGAGAAATGGGGTTAGAGTTAATATTATCAGGAACAAAGTTTGTTGTTTGGTTACTTTTTAATATTTTTAATGTTTGTAGAGTAATCATCCAAAAAGGGGGAGAATTTAATGGTGCAAAAGAGAGGGTGACTTGAGGAGCGAAGTCCCAGAATGGACCAGCAAGTGGAGACCCAGATCTTACTGAAGTAGGATATCTCTTCCTTTGTAATGGGAAGTGAGTTCAAGCAAAGAACAAGTGTATATAGGGGCAAGCAGCATCCAGATTTCTTCAATTAAAATATGATCACACACATAATTTAGTGAAGGTTGAGACTTCTAAAGCAAGCTTATTTTAGACCAATGGGACAGAATATACAGAAATAGATCTAAATATAATACTATAGTACAGTAACAAAGGTAGTATTTTAAACAGAGAGGAGAAGGATGGAAAATAATTCAATAAACGGTGTTAGGACAATTGGTGAGTTATCTGGAAAAAATAAAGTTGGATCTATTCTCCAACAACTTAAAGTCTAAGTAAATCAAAGAATTAAATGATAATAAAGGCATAGAGAGAAAAAGCAAAACCACAAAACAACTATCTTATAACTTTAGGCTGGAGAAGACCTAAAATTAAAAAGTTAGAAAATGTTTGATAAATTTTTAACTCTCAAAAGAAATTTCTACATGACAAAATCATCTATAAACTAAGTAAAAAAAAAAAAAACTGGGGATTTTTTTCACCCATTTCATTGAAAAAATAATTTCCCTATAAGAAAAGCTACTATAACTAACATCAACAGCCGGAAATTGCGCAAAACATACAAAGAGTCTCAGAAAAGGAAATATGAACAGCTGTAAATATTTTCAATCTCACAGATAAGAGGAATACAAACAAAACTAAATTGGGACACCATTGTTTTACTCATCAAATTGATAAAAATGTTTGCAAAGGTAAGCAAATCAGCTCTCTTGGACTGTTTCTATATGGCCTATGAGTTAAGAAAAGATTTTATGTTAGGCTGTAATGGTGCACACCAGTAATCCCAGCCACTGGGGAAGCTGAGGCAGGAAGATGTCAAATTAGAAGCAAGCCTTGGCAACTTGGCAAGACCCTGTTTTAAATAAAAATAAAATAAAGATATAGCTCAGTGGTAGAAAGCTCCTGAGTTCAATTCCTATTACCACAAAAACAAACAACAATACAATGGTTTTTGTTTCTGAGGATTATAAATAAAACAAAACCTAGAAGAATTTGCAACAGAGAATGTATGTGGCCTGGAAGCCTAAATTACTGGGCCCTTGACATAAAATATTTGTCTATCAGTAGTGTAAAGAAATAGGCACATTCCATCATGTTTGTGGAAAACGTAAATCTGATACATGGAATAATATGTCACCATAAAATATGGGGAAGCTCTATGCATTGATATAGAAGGAGCTCAAACATTAAGTGAAAAACAAAATAAGAAGTAGAAAAATATATCTTATATACTATGAACTGCTAAAAGATAAAACCAAAAAGGAATACTTAGGATATGTTTGTTTATATATTTGATAGGACATAAAAATAGTAATAGGATGTCTAGGAGAATGGAAACTGTCACTGGGAGACAGAGATGGGAAACAAACTTGTATATCACTTTGTACATTTTGACTTTTGCATCATGTTAACATACAACTTATTTTTTAAAATAAAATTAAAATTAGTCATAAAAAATACAAGGCTGTTTCTTGCACTCACTTGACCTATGAGTATACTCAACTGTCTTCTTCTTTTTTAGTTCGCAATGGATCTTTTATTTTCTTTATTTATGTGTGGTACAGAGGATTGAACCCAGGGCTTTATAGGTGTCAGGCAAGCACTCTACCACTGAGCTACTAGTCCAGCCCCCTTAACTACCTTCTTGACACCTTATATAAATTAAGAATGGTAGGAATGAATCTGAATTTTAATTAAAATATACCTTATACATGTGTGCATGCATTTGTATTTTTCTTCAAATGAGACAGGGATCTTTAGAGTTTCAAACTGTTCGATTTATTTGATTTCTCAATTATTTTCTACATCTTACTGTTCAACTTTTCAAACTGTTATCTTCAAATATACAGACCCTATTTGGTTATGGGTGGGCTTTAAGAGTTCAACCCCACTGTTTTTCTCTGCTCTATCCATAAGCTAAATACCTGCACCATGTTCATATGGTTCACTTTAATTATAAGCTCTCCGAGTTGTTTCCTTTCTTTTTTTTCTCCCTTTTTCCCACATGCCCTTGTCCTCACCCCCTCCAAATACACTGAGTGCCTACCTTTTACAAGACACTCTTCTAGGATGTTAAGGATATGGAGTTGAATTCCACAGGCCTAGAGTTCCTGATCTTGTGTATTTAGTTCACAAATGCCACACTGTACTAGTTTTCTATTGCCACTTTAACAAATAACCACAAACTCAATGGCTCAAAAAACTGAAATCGATTCTCTTATAGTTCAGATGCTAGAAATCCAAAGTGAATCAAATAAGGGTCTAAAAATCTATGTGTCACCAGGTTGATTTCTCCTGAAGGGTCCAGGGGAGAATCTGTTACTTACCTCTTTCACTTCTAGATACCACAGCAATCCTTCCTTGGCCTCTGGCTACATCACTACAACCTATGCATCTGTGGCCATGTTGCAGTATCTTCTAGTGTAGTCAAACCTCCCTGTACTCCCCACTTATAAGGACACTTGTGATACAATTAGGGCCCATCCAGATAATTCTGAATAAACTCCCTGTGTCAAAATTATTAACTTACTCTCATCTGCAAAATCCCCTTTTGCCACATAGGAGAGCATTCACGGTTCTAGCCTACCACACACAGGAAGTGTGTCAAGGAGCTTTGGACCACAAATCTCCAATTTGAACTCTAAGATATCCATATGAAACTTTAAGAAAATTTTAAAGAAATAATCTAGTTTCTAACACTTAACTAAAGAAAACTACCAAGATCTCAAAACTTCCTGTCTACCAGAACAAAACCCCCAATGTTCATTATATTTCTAGAATTCATTATCATCTTCAGACTTCTGTAATAAAGAAGCTCATCATGAGGCTAAATCTAACAAAAACATTGGCTGGTAAAAGTTGTGAGAGATTTAAAAGCACTTCCCTCTCCTGATGTAAACAGTAAATAAGTTTCTAGTAAATCATTACCAATCACAAGCAGATAGAGGCCAAATTAGTAAAGATCTCTTAAAATTTAATGCAAAGTATTTCATATAAACAACTCACATATGACACTTCCTATCTTCATTAAGAATACCCAATCAAAAAGTTGAAGACATTTGGATAAAATAAACAGTTTAGAAGAGTTAGAATAAACTCAACCAAAACAACAACAAAATCAAGATATACCATTCTATTTTGAAAGGATTTAGAGTGATTTAGGCTTAGGTTTATAACCAGGCCCAGATAAAATCACAGGTGTATTTTCATAGCTGTTTATAGAACAGATGACATTAATACTATTTAATGTTCTCAGAGAAAAATTTCAAGTTCCTTCTGGAAAGCTAGCCTAACATTAATGCAAAGACCTAACAAAAGAAAGCAGACTGACTGACTTATCATGTGAATATAAAATTTCTAAATAAAATGTAAACAAAGAGAATCCAGCATATTAAAAGACTGAAGCAAGTGACCAGGTGGGAGTCAACCAGTCATGCAAGACTATTTTCTCAACTTTTTATATTTTGTAATACTAGTGGAGCTATAAGCTTATATATAACTGGAATTCTGAAATGAATCAGAGCTGTGACTTAATAAAAATGAATATTGATTAAAGAGTTCCTATTTTTAATCCCAGTTCTGCTTCTGATGGATTGATTTTGAGCAACTGACTTCTCTGAGCTCATTTTGAGCTGCAAAATAGAGGAAACAGTCCAGACCAGTGCTGTGTAATAAAACTCACAACTGATGGTAATATTCTCTGTTCTGTCCAATATGGAAGTTACTAGCTAAATGTGGTAAATGAATGCTTGAAATGTGGCTGGTATAACTAAGGAACTGAATTTTAAATTTTATTTAATTCTAATTAATTAAAATAGCTACTGACTAATGGCTACCATAATGGATAAGAGAAGTTTAAACTCCCTTTCACTCTTTCACTTAGCAAGCATTTGAGTGCCTACAATATTCCAAGCATCAGGGAAGGTGGGAAGGTGGGTCCTTATAATCAATGTCTTTGTCCTCAAGGAGTTAACAGAAAAAAACATGAGACCTGCTGATGTATGTGCTTTAATAAGCATATGCAAAAAACGTACTCCCAGAAGAAAAAGCAATAACTGAAAGCACATTATCTCTAAAGTCCTCTCTTGCTGTAAGATTATATAAATTAAATTCAACAAGTATCTATGAACACCTATTCTCTGTCTAGCTTTTTTTTCTTAATTAGTTCTATCTCAGTTCAGCATTTTCACCCAGAGTACTAACAAGTACTATCAGCACTCTCATTTTGTTGATTGATTCAATATTTAGTATCCTTAGAGTGTGTTTTAATTTGTAATTGACATACTGTAAATGGACACCTAGTGTGATGTTTCAATACATGGACACAATATGGAATGATCAGATCAGGATAACTGGCATATCAGCTCAAACATTTATCGTTTTTTTCACATTAGTATTTCATTTTTTTAATATTTACTTTTTAGTTGTAGTTGGACATAATACCTTTATTTATTTATTTTTATGTGGTGCTGAGGATCAAACCCAGGGTCTTGCACATGCTAGGCGAGCACTCTACTGCTGAGCCACAACCCTAACCTCATTCTGGATTAAAAAAAAAAAAAAGTTTCTTTTTAGTGAGTTTTAAGAGTTGTTTATATATTCTGAAGTCAAATCCTTTATCAGAAATGTATTTTGAAAATATTTTCTTCCACTTTGTGGTTTATCTTTTCATTTTCTTAACCTGATTTCTGTCTTTAACTTTGATGATGTCCAATTGAACAGTTTTTTTTTTTTTTAATGTTTCATGCTTTTAGTGTCCCAAAAATCTGACAATTTTTAAGGGACAAGGAAGCTACTATATTATGACTATTTATAATTAAAGCTTTATCATTTAGTTATTAAAAAGAGAAGGTTATTAATTATTAAAAAGAGAAGATGGAAGAAAGACCAGACAAAATATAATATTCAGTAGTAACTGGCAACCTAAACTTTTAGCAGTTCCTTCATCCACTTAAAAATATGCAATCAAATTTTGTAGGAACAAATATTCAAAGTAGGAAAGTTCCTGAGATATTGTTTCACTTTTGAAATGCAACAACTTAATATTTTTAAATTAACCTGAATAAAGAGAACACAAAGTAAGAAAAAGAATAAACTAAGTAAAGAAATATTGTTTTAAGGGCATGGTAGTTGAAAAGCTGCTTTAAGATAGCTTTATACTTTGCATTATCTGCAAAATTAGGTTTGTTTCACTTGCCAAACAAGATGTCAGACATCAAAGCAGACCTTTTTTGGATCCTCCTGACTCAGCCACCTGAGCTGCGAAGTATACGACCTCACCTAGCGAAGCATGGACCCTTAAAATCAGAAAGCTTCAAATTACTTTACCTCTCTGAAACAGTTAAGATTAATAAAACAGCACATACAAACTACCTAATACGTAAGTATTTATAAAAGCTAACTTAAACATTTTTGCATTTTTTAAGAATCTCCTACTTTTATATGCGACACAGCCTGCAGTCAGTACAAAATTATCAAAAGTAGCACAAAGGTAAAGCCCTTACCATGGTTAAAATGAATGAAAATTGTCTAGAACACATGAGAAAATTATGGCTAAATGAGACTTGAAAGGCAAAGCATTAGCAAACCAAATGAACCTGAGAATGATGGTGAGAAGTGATGCCATACAAAGAAAAAGATCTAGAAATGAACTCTGTAAGCTACATATTTAGATTTTTATACTTAGGGCAATGGAGAACACTAGGAATTTTAAAGTGAGAGTCTATTATTTAGAAGGCAAAAACAAGTGGAGACTAGAGAGTGATAATGACTCTGGACTATGGGGGAAGGATGGATGGATTCCAAGGATATTAAGAAAAAAAAGAAAGAATCAACCAAACTAGGGAATAAATTACATACAAGTGGCGAAAGGAAGAGAGCATTCAAGCCAAATAATCAACTTTCTGGCTTGAGTGGAAATGAGTAAGAAGGGAAACAGAGCAGCTTTCTGGGCTTAAGGTTGTGGGTGGGATTGAGAGAAGAGCTGATGCAAGAAAACGATGGAAATCAGCACTGACCTTTATTTATTTTTTTGAGGTGCTGGGGACTGAACCCAGGGACACTCTACCACGGAACTACATCCCCAGCCCCTTTTGAGATGGCCTTGGTTAAGTTGCCCATGCTGGTAATTTGACCCTGAGATCCTCCTGCCCCAGCCTCCCAAATAGCTGGAGCTGGAGGATGCACAGCTGGGCCCAGACACTGTTGATATTTTAAAATATCAAAATATTTTAAAAGAAGAATATAAGTATTTCTTAAGTATAAGCAGTTTTGGTACACCAGCCCCAGTGGTTTTGCCACCACATGACTCTGAATGTTTTCAGCAATACTGGGAAGTAACAGAGTAGAACCTCAAAGATGGAGAGTAAGACCAGTAAGCTGGTATTTACTTACAACTATTTTAACATTTGTCCTTAAATTGTGCTTTTAAAATTAAGATGATGTAGTTTAGGAAAATATTAATAATTGTTAATTCAAAATAAGTTGCTGATGTAGTTTAGAAAAGTACTAATAATTACTAATTGTAAAGAATATACATATATATTGAATTTTGAATCATGTGAATATATATTTGAAAATTAAATACATTTTTTTTACTAAATTTAACAGCCACAAAGTTGAAAAAAAAATTCAAGCTGGAAGTGTAAAAAAAATCTAATTTTAAAAAGTATAATTTACATTCTGTGCATGAGCTATAAATTAAGTGTATACACAGTCCACTTGTTTCTCTTATTGATAGACTTATGAAGTTGATGTTACCTAATTTGTTAATTAAAACAATTCAATCAGAATAAAACAACTAGACCAACCATACTTGAATTACTGAACTTGAAAATAAGTAGAATAGTAAAGGCCTTAGGTTCAATCCCCAGTAACTGAGGCAGGGGGCAGTTACTTGTCTAGGACTCGCATATAATCATATACTGAAAAAATATTAATAAAAGGTTGATTAGTAAACAGTATTAGCATGTGAAATTTTTTAAAAGAACAATCTAAGTAAGGTTTCTGATTTATAAAAAGATATGTTATATTTTGCTTTGTAATACATGTTCTCTCTTTGTATAGTGGACTCTCTGATCTTTTAATTTGCCCTTGGATTTCTTTGTCATTTTTTTCTTATGCCCATCAATATATAGTCAGGTACTGTACTGGGCATTGATGAGGGACTGGAGTGGGGTTATTTAGATATCAGGATCCCTAGCTTTACGAGTTTCAGAATCAAGTACAGAAATGCAAACAATGCAGGTGGGTGGTGTATTAAATTGTAATATACAATTTTGTCTTCTGCATCCCATCCTTCTTAAGTCACACGTTCCGGTTGTTTTGTTGACTTCAAATCTGTAATTTTATTTTTTTGAGACATGTTTTGTTATGTTGTCTAGAATGGTCCTGCACTCATGGGCCCAAATGATTCTCTTGCCTCAGTGTCCTAAGTAGCTGGGACTTTAGGCATGTGTCACCATACTCAGCCATAACTAATTTTTAATGGTTATGTAATCTATCATCCTACAAATTTACAGCAGTTTATTCACCAAATTCCACAATATAATGCTGTTTTAAAATTCCTTAATATTATAATAGATGACCACCTATTTCTTCATCTAAAATGCTTTCAATGAGACAGATTCTAAGAAATAGAAATGAATGAATGGATTAAGGTTCATCACACATATTGTTCAATTGCTCTTTCAGAGTAGTGTATCCTAGTATCTACAATTGTTCACAACATCTTACTAGCAATGGGTAATTTTGTTAAAATCTGTCAATTATATGCAGGGAAGAAGATCTGTTATTTCTAATTATATCTTAGATTACTTAAAGAGGGTAAGCATTTTTTCTAAGCATTTATATATTTTGTGAATTATTAGTCCATATATTTACTCACCTGGCAACAGGATATGATGTATTGTATTTTATGTAATTTCATGTCACCAGTCTGTTTTCTTTTTTTCTGGCCCTCCTAGTTCACTGAGCAGTTTTCTCTCTGACTGAGTAGATCTGCTTGCCACAACAGATCAGGAAGAGACCATATATGTTCATATGGCTTCACTTTATAATCAATGGACAGTGAACAAATCTGACAGGTTGGATTTCTTCTCTAAATATCAAAACATGAAGAGTTTATCAGGTGCTAACATTTTCATTAGAACTCTTTAGTTTTCCCAGACTGAAAGTTCAAAAAGAAATTGTTTTGGGAAGTTGATTTCCAAAATTAGCATGGGAACTGATGTTGCCATCATTGTATGGGTTGCCTGTGTAGGTAGGATATACAGCTGGCTTTTAATATAAACCCCTTTAATTAATATCATGTTCTATTACCTCTTCTGTTCTCTGTTCCTATGAGCTCATCATTAAGGTTTCTTCAGGATTCTAAGAGAAAAATAGATTCCATTAGCCATCCTCACTCATGGGTATGCTGAACTGGGGTTTCCTCCACCCTGCTTCAACTATTAACATCATCTTCTAGAAACAATAAAGTCTCTGCTTTGCTGATGGTCACTCCATCTGTTCCCATCCTCAGTGCTGTTATGGCTTTACAAATTTCCATCTGTAAATTTTTTCTGTCATTTTCACAGGGAGTTGGGGATGAGAGGAGACAGATGCCTGAATTTAGTCTATTGGCTTTCACTACAAATTTGAGTTAAAATCCTGATGAGACTGGATTTGGAACACTCAAATATTTCAAATTTGCAACTATGAAAAATCTCAAAGACTTTCAATTAAAATTAGCTTGTGCTTTAAAGAATACTATTATTTGGCACCACCTTTAAAAATAAGTCAGTTTCCTAATATGGATGATCAAAAAAATTATAAAAAGTTTCACTAGATTAGGCACTCTCACCATAAAAAGGCATGGGATACAATGGGATAGAAAAGAAAGGAGAGCCAGTATTCTTCACTGCAGTTAGGAAAGGCTAAAATGACTTTTTTTTTCCCCTCTCAAAATATTTTTTTCACAGCAGTGGGACAGGTTGGCTAACATTCAAAATTTATATGAGGACATACTGATCAATCAAGACCTTGAAAGTTACCCACTAAAATTATTTTTACTAACCAGGAATTTAAAACTGAAGATTGACTCTAGAGCCAAAAAGATTCCCTTTGTGCCAATTAATCTTTACTAAAATCCTCTTAAATATTACCTGCTGAAATACTACCTTGTGGAACTGTGGTTGAATAACGAATTCTTTTTAAGAAATAACAGGGAGGAAAACAAAGAGGAAAGAAAGGAAGGAAACGGAGGGGGATAATATAAAGTAGTAATTTAAAATTCTGACTTGCTACACATAGCAACATACACCTGTCCAGTGAGGTTAACATCTTGGTATATAGTATAAAAGATGCTTACTGTATACCAAAGTATACAGTAAATGCAAATGTTACTTTTTATATTAAAAAAATCCCCTGACAATGAATATAATAAACTTACTACCTGAAATTACGTTTAATGAATACTATCACCAGTTGAATTTTCTATCACACATCTGTTTATCCCAGGCTCATTTTCATGGATTATCTTGAATGTGGTTGTACTCCAAATCCTACCATCAGTGTTGATCACTCCCTGACAGGCACAGGTACCTGTAGAATTTGAGCTCAACACTTTTTCATGATTTTACAGGTAACACATGCTCAACATATAAAACTTGGAGAGTGAAGAGAAGAGGGGAAATATTACCTTGTTACCTCTCTGGCCCTATCACCAAATATTAAAATTTTTATCTTCTTTTAAGACCATTTTGTACAGAGCATTCAACCAACCATACCGTTTAGGGACTGGTGGGAAAATACCAAGGAAAGCAGAAGTCAGGGGAGAAAACAGGGATATTTTAAAAACCCACAATACCTAGAAAAGACAGTATCCCTGGGGGAAAATGTCCATGTCAGACATCTTTTCAACTATTTAACTAACTCCGAATCCTCTCAGAATAACTTTATATCTGTTTTCCACATTTAATGGGTGAGGAAACTGAGCCAGAGAGAACTTTAAAAACATGTCCAGGGTCACATTATTGATGTGAAGTCTGAAAAAAAAAAATTCCAGATCCTAAGTGATTACCATCTAAACATTTCTATGGCTATAGAAGAGGCAAGAAAGAATTGAAATTGTACAAGGATTGGAGCTCAGATAGTTTTACAGGAAATTTCTTCTAAACAAAAAAGGTAATTCTCATAGGTAGCAGAGAAAAGCTATCCAAATCATTTTACAAAGTCAGTGATGTTGCCAGGCGTGGTAGCATACACCTGTAAACCCAGGTAACTGGGAGGCTGAGATAGGAAGATCACAAGTTCAAGGACCACTTGCCAATTTAGTGAGACCCTGCCTCAAAGAAGGTGGGGAGGGGGGTTATAGCTCAGTGGTACAATACCCCTGGGATTAATCTGCAATACCACAAATAAACAAAGTGAGGCCAAAATAGCAACAATCACACCAAAAAAACCTATTACAACCTTATTTATAGATGTAGAAATTTCATAAAAAACCAACACCTAAATCTTATTTCTCAGTAAAAGAATAATCCATCTGGGCATGGTGGCACACACCTGCAATCCCAGTGAGTCAGGAGTCTGAGGCAAGAGGATCATGAATTTGAGGCCAGCCTCAGGAACCTGGCAAGAATTTATCTCAAAATAAAAAGGAATGGGGATGTAGCTTAGCATTCCTGAATTCAGTCCCCAGTATCATCATCATATCATCATCACTACCCATTATAGTTTAATATCTTTTATTGCAGAAATGAAATATGAGTTTACTATTAAGAATTGTATGGCTGGGAAAATGGCACACATCTGTAAAAAGTGATTTGAGAGGCTGAGGCAGGAGGATTACAAGTTTAAGACCAGTCCTAGGAACTTAGCAGATGCTATCTTATAATAAAAAAGGTTGGTGAGGTAGCTCAGGGGTAGAGAATTTGCCTAGCATGTAAGAGGCCATGGTCTGATTCCCTAGCACAGATCAGAGCGAGCAAGAGAGCATGCATACACACACATGATATTAAAATACTATCTCATGAGTAGGCCCAGTGAGAAAATCCACATTATCAATGCAAGTAAAAAAGACATTAGATAAAATTCAGTATTCCTTCAAAATAAAAATTCTTGAGTTAAACACTAGCAGCTGCACTTTGTGAAGTGTATGCATGTGTATATTTCTAATGAAATGCACCACAAATTTGAAAAATATTTTTGTACAGACGCCGCACTAAACAGTATTTTTAAAAAGTACATGCTTGGGGATGTAGCTCAGTGGTAGAACACTTGCTTAGAATATGTGAGACCCTAGGTTCGATCCCCAGAAGCAAAGGAAAAAACAAAGTATATGTCCCTAAAGCCAGCAACTTCATTTTTAAGGAATGCAAACTAGAACATGATAAAGTTAGAAGAATGCTCAGAGAAGTCTCTTTTCTATGTTTTACAACTCTTTTCTTTGGTTGCCAATAAACTTAAAAAAATTTGCTCATAATTTTGGGTTTATCTGGAGCCCATTCATACAAAGAATATAAAACACTGGCTAATAAGAGCAGATCACCAAATTATCATGAGTAAAGGAAGACATCTGTTGTTCAAAAAAATTTCCTTCACCTTCTCTCGAACACATTAAAATTATAAATTCTGGAGGTATGCGGCATTGAGAGTCATTAAGATAAGTTAACAATGAACTGTGGTCCACTTACAAGTGTTTTATGAAAAGGCAAAAGTGTATTTGGAATGTACAAAATCCTAAATTTAAGTCATATAAAAGATAATGTGAAGTTACAAGGTAGAAAAACAAAAAAGACCCAGAAATTCCATGAAGAGCTCCTATAGTACCTAGAGTTTTCATCCTAAGATTGAGTGCTAATAAATCTTAATTTGTGACTTGATCATGTTAAAATTAAAAAAAATTAATTTATGGAGTCATAAGCTGGTGTAGGTGGCGCATGCCTGTAATTACCGCAATTTAGGAGGCTGAGGCAGGAGGATCACAAGTTCAAGGCCAGCTTCAACAAGTTAGAGAGGCCATAAGCAGCTTAGTGAGACCCTGTCTCAAAATAAAAAAATAAAAAGAATTGGGGATGTGACTCAATGGTAAAGCACCCCTGGGTTAAATTCCAGTACCAAAAAAAAAATTTATTATTATAACACTAAGCAAGAGGTGGGCAAAAATATACCTAGACTGTATGGGGTGGTGAAAGGGACAGAGTGGTAGTTAGGAAAGATTGGCAGAGTCATGGATGCCACAGTGCAAATCATTATTATGTCTGGGGTTACAGGTGGACTGATGTTGGCAGAAGAGACCAGAGAACATTAATTTTAGACAATCTCCACATTTAGCAATTATGTATATGTTCAAAGAAGGGACAATCTTCTTTAGTTGTTTTCTAACAGGAAGAATATGGACTAGAATGCATGTCCTATTGCTCTAATTTAGAGAGGGAAGGGGGAAAAGGGAGAGAGAAAGAGACATTGGGGGGGGGCTTCTTTTAAGGATTTTATGTGGTATAGTCTTGGCTCATCAGGAATGATCTGGTTTCACACAGACGGGGCAGCAGGCCTAGGCACAAATAAACCTCCCATCTTTTAAAGTTTTATCACTGGAAATCAATCACATATTTGAAATTCAAATATTAAACATGTTCATCTAAATTCAAAATAGTGGCTGCAAGGAAAGTTGCATCACCTTATTATCATTTAAGGCTTACAGGCTTTAACTAACATAGAGACCAGTTCAACTGCTAAACAGGTAATGTTTTAGAAGGTCCAATTCTCACAAATAGTAGGCTTTTTGTGGGGACCTCCTACAACACAGTACTATTTTTTTAGTACACTTGTCTACTTCTTCCAATTTTACAATATGATATGTTTTTAACAAGCTGTTTTCATTTTTACCAAGATGTTTCACTGCAAGATTTTTTTTAAGTAAATATAACGAAACTGGAAAGAAGGAAGCTTTAAAAAAATCATTCATTCATTTCTCATATGTGGAAATAAGGGCTCAGAAGAAACACAAGAAGTTTTACAGAGTTGTTGTGGAGTTACAATTGGAACTGGTCCAGGATGATGAGATTCAAGAGTCAGATCGAACATATTTGTTTTACTTAGAGTGGAACTAGTACCCTCTCATAGGTTTCCATATTCAGCAATGTGTCATACTAGAGAACTGAGTTTAAGTAACTGAGCCTGAATTTAACTTCCTGCAGAACTGGCCACAAAATGATCCAGAGGTTTCATGTTGTCTTAGGTGTTCAAACACATAAGCTACATTCCCATCCCTTTTTTGACTTTGAGACAGGGTCTCACTAAATTGCTGAAGTTGACTTTGAACTTGCGATTCTCCCGTCTTAGCCTCTGGAGCTGCTAGGATTACAGGTGAGTGCCACTGCACCTGGCCAAACACATGGTCTTGGTTGCACAGCGACAGGTGCTTTATGAAGATACAGACATGTTTCAGTAGACTCTTTCACAACAAGACATCCAGTTGTAAGACAATTAGTTGCAACTTATAAACCACTTTTTTCCATTTCTGGTTTCTTGCTGCTGTCACACATCAGTAATGGCCTTGTAACTAATCCCAAATTAGTTGAGCCTTGACTCTGAAGGTTTGAAAAGAAGAAAAAGATTAAAGCTGTTACATGCTATTTTATAAGATTTCAATTGAGAATTATAAGCATGACCAGATGACGTCTGTATTTGTTAAATTTCAGTAGAATAAATTCTTAAACCTATAGTTTCCACTCTCATAACCCAAGAAACATTTTGAATTGCTAGTTACATTTCAGATGACAGGATGTAACTATAATGAATAGAGCATGATAATGCATGTAAAATAGCACAGTATAGATTTAAATACCAAAGTAACCACAAAGTTCCTTATATGAATGTTGCCTGCATTTTTATGTAAGCTCAACCTATCACATTAAAAAGTGAAATTAGTTTGACACACATTGCTAAAATCTTCAGACTGCACATGGTTATAAATTAAAGTCTCAATTCCTTAATACAATTTCCCATGTGATCTGACACTGCTCATTTCCCTTTTTACTCCTTGCCCCTTAAACCTTTTATACTTTGATCCTGGTATGTTGTACAATTTCTACTAATGTAATTTGTAATCAATTTGGGTACACTTAGGTTAAATGATAACAAGCAAAATGGACACGTAGTAGCTAAACAGTGGAAGATTAACAGACCCTGTAGGGACTGGCAGGACATGATATGAATTAAAAAACAGAAGGTACACTTGAAATTAATTTATATGAATTACAATATTTTTGAAACTCTATTTTCATATCTACATATCATTCTAAATAGGAATAATAGGCTGAATTTACAGCATGAAGAATAGATTAAGGCATGGGAAAAGAAAACATTGTCTATCAAGTTTACTTAACTGATATTCTATATAAATTTTAGAATTTTATTTGTAACACCTTTACTGAAGTACGACATATAATAAATTGCACATATTTAAAAATTTGTACAATTGTAATTCTTCCCTTCCCCTTCACTTCTTCTCCCCATACAATGATCTGCTTTCTGTAATTATAGTCAGAATTTTCTAGAGCTCTATAAATATGAAATTATGCAATATAGACTGCTTCTCTTACACTGACTTCTTTAGAACTTTAAATGATTTTTCTTTCCTTCCTCCATTTCTTTCTTTCCTTGGTACCCGGGGTGCTCAACTATTGCATTACATGCCCTGCCCTTTATATTTTCAGTTTTAACACAGGGTCTTGCTAAGTTGCCAAAAGCTGACCTTGAATTTGCAAGTCTCCTGCCTTTAGTCTCTCAAATCACCGGGATTACAGGTATATGCCACTGTACCTGGCAAATTTAATTTTTAAACTGATACATAAAACTGTACATATTAATGTGGAAATATGTACTGTTCTATCTGATTTTTTTTCTCCTAGCATAATTTTGAGAATCATCCATTTTGCTTGCATTAACAGTTCATTTCCTTTTATTGCTAAGTAGCATCCCACAGTATAGATATTCTGTAATTTGTTACCCAATCACTCTTTAATGAACATTTAGGTTGTTTATTGTTTTCAACATCTGTTGACAAATGGGTCAAAGGCAATACAGTAATGAAAAGATAATCTTTTCAATAACAATGCCGGGACAATTAAATATCCATACATGAAAAAATGAACCTTATAGCATATAAAAAGTAACTGAAAATGGACCATTCTAAATGTAAAAACTGACAGGGGTAGCACTGCATGCCTGTAATGCCAGAAAATCGGGAAACTGAGGCAGGAGGATTGCAATTTCAAGGCTAGCCTTAGCAACTTAGCAAGGCCCTGTCTCAAAATAAAAAATAAAAAGCACTGGGATATAATATAGCTCAGTGGTAGAGTGCTTCTGGGTTCAATCCCTACTATAGCATTAAAAAAACAAAAACAAAACAAAACAAAAAACAAAAAACCCTAAATAAATGTAAAACCTAAAATCATAAAACTTCCAGAAGAAAGCACAGAATTGGTTATGAGACTTTCATTTAGGTACTGATTTCTTAGTTTCAACACCAAAGGTAAAATGTATAAAAGATCAAACGGAGAAAATAGACTTCATGAAAAATTAAAACTTCTTTTCTTTAAAATACTGTTTAAGAAAACGAAAGGATAAGCCACAGACTGAGAGATAATTTTTAGAATTTAAAGCTAGAACTACTGTGGAAAAGACAAAAATAGGCAGATTTTGGCTCACTAGCAGGATCTTTCTGATTACTTATTACTATAAAAAAATGAGCTGTAAGGGTTCATCAAAGAATTCAAGCAGAGAAACAAAGGGGGTTGGAGTCTGAGTTCCTTCTTATTCTATATACATACTTTAGCTATTTCTAAGATGACCAATTTAATGCATATTTGATATACTATTATTCAATGATAAAAAGAAGCAATTATATTCTTGATCCATTCACTTCAATCAAAATATTTTTAATTAAAACATTAATAGGGTGAGATGAATATGTCCATTAAGGTAAGGAAAGTTGTTTAAACAAAACGTTTGTGCAGTGTT